>NC_085970.1:2153698-2273427 GCF_910591565.1 Cydia splendana
TCCTAAGTGTCGCCTAATTGTTTGTTGGGATATACTGTTGTTGATCTTAACTGCGCGATGCGCACGAGTTGAAAGTCATGGTTGTTACCGCACTCGTTAAGTCACCGAATCATCGACAACACTGACGAGTGCAGGGCAAACAGAAAGCTTAACTAACACAGATGATTTTTTACATAAGTATGTGCATTTTCGATTGATAACATAAGTGCGCTTACATTTGAAATAATTACATTACAGTAATAATGACGTACGTCTAATCGTAAGTTTTGTATGGTTTTGTGACGACCACTAACAGTTTGGTTAATACTAATACGTACCTATTTTTATAATGCTTAAATATGTATTCAATAAAACTGCATGGCGCTTTTTGGGGTAGCATACAAGAGTGTGCTTTTTACTTGCTTCCATAGTAAGTATTATAGGTTCTGGATTAACGTATTTTTAGTATGTTACAGATAAAATTTATATTTTTTTTGTGAAAGAAAGAGCAGGGGCCTATTGCATAATTTTGTATGTAAAATCAATAATACCTAAATAGTATTAGCTTCTATTTTATTATGCAATGCCCCACAGGTTATGAATTTGATCTAGATTTGTTATAGATCAACTTGACTTGATAGATATGTTGAAGAATTAACCTCCAGACCTAATCTAGTTAACGCCTTTTTCAAAATCCTCACAACTTTTCCACTTAATATGGTCTATATTCCATTTCGTACATTAACCCACTTCACTAAAAAGGGTAGTGCGTGTCAGTAATCTTAATACTACTAACCTTGCTCCCAATTTCATTAAGGTACCCTTTTACCGCTAAGGTACTTAATAACGGCAAAATTGTGTTGTGTAGACCAGTGACGTAAGGCTGTAAGTGTAGTCAAGATACTGTGGGTATAAGACATTTGTGTATGTGTTTGCTATGTCTAATTATATTGTTTAATTATAATGTTACAACGTTACAAGTTATTGAACAAACGGTATATGAGAAAAATCTATGGTATCAGTAGGTAGGCACTTGAGTAGGTAGGTACCACAATACCTAAGTCGTTTATTTGAAAAAATATAGGTAGACAAAACAGATAGCAAATGAGCAATTTATCGCAATAATGTGGATATTAAAATAATATATGGAAATAATACAAAAATATAGGACCTGAAAATTTCAAAAAGAAGTTTTTTACTTCCAAAAAGGAAAAAATAAGTAAGGATAAGTAAGGATAACGGTATAATTAAATACTATTTTACACACAATAATTTTACAATGTGTTTAGTCGTTAAAAGTAAATATTTTGATACCTAAGTATTACACCTGCTTATATGATCCTTCCCCTCTTACCTCCTTTTCACATCCTGAGGCATAGGTCCTACGTTGTAAGTAGAGATGCACCGGATATTCGGTTTCTATCCGGTATCCGGCCTATTCGGCCATTATTGTAATATCCGGCCGGATACCGGATAGTGACCTACTATCCGGCCGGATACCGGATAGAAACATTGCTTGATTTCGGAGTATACAAAATTAGATTTAAGAAACGGTTACGGTCATAATCGTACTCGTTATTATTTCAAAACAATTTAATCATTCCACAGACTTGCACGCGCACTCATTTCGAACCTAGAAATGAGTCCGCGCGAACGTTCACTACGAAACAGGTCGAAATTTGCACAATCCGCACCTGTAACCGAAATGTAGGTATAGTTCCGCCGGCCGAATATTCGGCGGCCGGATACCGGATATTCGGCCGATGGGCAGGCCGAATATCCGGTATCCGGTATCCGGCCAAACAACTATCCGTTATATCTCTATTAGTTGTAAGCCAATATGTAAATAACGGGGCGGTTTTAGGTAAAGGCAGGTATTCAAAGATTTACTTATACAGGTAAATAATGTAGACCGTATGTTATGTAGATAAGGAAAGTTTCAAGTTTCGTTCCCATTCTCGACACTAAGATTGATTACAAACCGAATCTTTTGCTCAAAGGAACGTAGTATTTTAGCACAATAGTAAGAATACCTAAATAACTTAAGAACTTTGAATAACAAATAAATATGTAAGTATGTACAGCATTAGTAGATGATCCTGTAAATGAGTGTTTTATTTTAACTTTCGGCTTTTATAAAAAATTTAGTACCAATCCAATTTAACTATGTACATACTACAACCTAAAACCAACCCTACCTTTAACAAAACAAAGCTCATTTTCAACTAAGCATACAGCCTAAGAATTTAATTTCAGTACCGTAAAATGGGGTGAGTAGGGTCAAAACTGAAATTCAAACCTCGATAACATTTTATATTTACATATGAAAACTGAATGGTGTATATAATAAGTGTTCCGGACGTTTGTATTTCAGTTTTTATTTTATTTTGGGTAGTTCCATTTCATAACTTTGACGATAAAGAGGAAAACCCACCTTACCCCGTAGTGCCTCGTATTTGGGGTGAGAGGGCTTTTCATACAAAGGTGATTTTGGAAGATTGTTGGATCGATTTTTTTAATTATGCGGTATTACTATAGCTCCATTTTAAATTGGAATACATTATTTTTGTAGCACAGTAAAATCCCTTCTCACCCCCCTCTCAAACCTTCTCTCCCCATTCATAACCCACCTCTCCCCGCGAAACCTACTCACCCCGTTTTACGGTACCATTTCGTACATTGTCACAGTGACAATCTATATGAAAGTCGCGAAACCTCATACTATTGTCACTGTGACAAGGTAACCAAATGGTACTGAAATTAAATTCCTTGACCGCACAAGTCAACAACGCGTATCTGTTAAGTACACTTTATATCTGTGGCAATAGGGTCCAATTTGTAATAATTAGCCGGGCCAGCCAGGTCGGCGCGATCGTCTGAAGGTCGCTCTTCAATCGATATTTCGTCTCGCTTGTACGCCATCGCCAGTGTCTTGGCGTATTATGTAGAAATAAAAATTATGAAAAAAAAAAATACAAACTAAAATATTTCCTTCATGTGCATTAGAAGGAATAGAAATATACATCTAAGTCAGGAGTTCCAAACCTTTTTTGCAACCAAAAATATTTTATTGATTCCATTTAATTTTCTGATGGAAAGTCTCTACTTTCCAAAGAGACTTTCCATCAGACAATTTAATGGAATCAATTAAAAATTAAACAAGAAGAAATTAAATTAGGTACCTACGTATTAGGGTGGTTCACGTTTGTATGGGAAAAATTCAAACTCAAGCTAGAAGAAGCGGCACCCCCTCATTTTGTTACACTTGTTATGTTGACAAAATAGTAAAAATACCCCAAATTTTGTAATCTTATCTCAACTACAAGGGGGTGCTCAAACACTTTAAAAATTTTCAAGGTTGTATGAAATCCAAAAAAATCAAGTTATTATTTTTTAGATTTTTATGTAAGTAGTAGTTTTCAGATTATTTGAAAGTGTGATTTAAAAGTTATTAAGTAAAAATAAAATTTTATTTCTATTTTTTATGATTTTTTTAGGTGAAATTCAAAAAATCTTACTTTTGAATAATTATAAAAAATAGAAATAAAAATGTTTTTCTACTTCAAAACTTATAAATCACATGTGAAAATAGTGTGAAACCAGATACTTAAATAAAATTCTGAATAATAAATACTTTTTTTTTTGGATTTCATACTACTTTGAAAAATTTCAAAGTGGTTGAGCACCCCCTTGTAGTTGAGATAAAATTACGAAACTTGGTGTATTTTATCAGCATAATAAGTGTAACAAAATAAGGGGGTGCCCCATAGGAAAATAAAAAAAAAATGTTTTTTGAACCACCCTACTACGTATTATTGAACGTATATTTAGTGAAGTTTTTTCATTTAGAATTAACATAATAATTTCAGGAACTATAACATAAAAAACGTGTGTTCGTGTAACCAATAGGTGCAATTTCCACTGGAATGCACATGGTATGCAGAAAGCACATGGAATGTAGGTACACCAGTTACTAATTGTATAAAAAGTCAGCAATGAACTTGACATTCGCGTTATAATAGCGTACCTAATGGATTATGTTGTGTAACCCTGACTTTTAAAACGTTTTGTTTACATACATTTATAACAGTGTTATAATATGATTGCTATTTCAACTATGCTATTTTATTTTATGTGATGTCATAAAATACGTCGACGAAGAATAGCAACTTTCGTAAAGACTGCCTGTGGCAATTCTTGGGATTACCTATATTGACAAGTGGACCTGGCTGCTTGCTTACCTATATTGCCGAGTGGACCTGGCTGCTTACCTATATTGCTGAGTGGACCTGGCTGATGCTTACGTATATTGCCGAGTGGACCTGGCTGCTTGCTTACCTATATTGCCGAGTGGACCTGGCTGCTTACCTATATTGCTGAGTGGACCTGGCTGCTTACCTATATTGCTGAGTGGACCTAGCTGCCCAAATGAGCCTTGTCATAATGCTGGAACAACGCTAGGAAGATGATGATGATGACGTGATAGAATAGGCGCGATTATTGCCAGAAAATATTCTCTATCAGTTAACATTAAGTCAAAACGGAGATTTTTTTAACTGTGTATCCTAAGCTCCATAACAATTCTCACAGACCACAGACATCCAAATCCGGTCTGTCTGTCACAAGTGTCATGTCTCGTTCTTGAAACAATACAAATGATATATCTACTAGAGTCAGACCAAGAATAGTCTGCAGCGGATTTGATAGCCCACGCAGTGCAAGCGTCATTTTAAACGTCAAACTTCTACGAAATTATGACGTATACATAACACACTTACACTGCGTGGGCTATCAACTCCGCTGCAGACTTTGTTCGGTGCGACTATACTGTGTCTCACTGGCAATTAGATGCCTTCGCCTTGTAATACATAGCAGTGAATGGAGGTTTTGTACTGTCGCTTAATATATTTCAAGATCGTAGGTTAAGACATATTTGATATTTTGATATTTGATATTTATTGAAATAAAATTACAGCTAACAGCATTACAGCTAAGGGGAGCCAATGCGCTGTAAAATTAAGTAAGTACTTAATAAAAAAGTTATAGGTACTAAAATTATAAGATAAATATGACAGTAATTAATAAGCTACCTATGTTGATTCGCAAAAACGTAAAAATTATACAGATGATACAATCAATTGACCTCTGTTCTAAGGATGACTCACATTAGACCGGGCCGTGTCCGGGCCGGAGTTTCCGGCGCATCGTTTTCTGTGGAAATCATCACGTGATCGCCTGTCATGTCATAGAAAAGTAATCGCCGGAAGCTCCGGCCCAGACACGGCCCGGTCTAATGTGAGTCATCCTCTAACCTGTACGGATATGATGGTTGTTCCTGTCTACGTGACAGCGTGATAAAACGGTGTCCGTCAATTTCTATCCCGCGGTGTTAAAAAGTGACAGTTATTTTATCACGTGGATAAAACCATCCATAATACGCCGGCTGATGGGATATTCAAACGTGGCCCGAGGTCCAACACAACAGGTCTAAGATTTAGGGGTGTCATTCTGATTCCATAACAACGTTTGTCCTAAAGTCAGTTGCCCTAACTGGTTTGTCCTAATGGGCACATGCCCTAACGATCGATTGTCATAACGATTATTTTCCATAATGTAAGGTTCTGAAAAATGGTTAGGTTTTAGAACTTGCTGCCACAAAAGTGGGTTAGGTTAGGGTTAGAACTGCGACCCTCGCAAAAAAGAAAATATGCTTAGAACATTAGGATAAGCAATCAATAATAGGGAAAACAAAATTAGGGTTTTTAGTGTTAGGACAACTGATCATTAACAAACAATATTAGGGAATGCAAAGATAGGAGAAAAGACTTTAGGGATTCAGATATAGATCCAAGATTTAGGGACCATAGAACATTGGCATCCCTACTCCGATATAAACATTGGCATTACTACTCATTTAGCCTATTTCTTGGGCATGTATTTACAGTTATAATGCATAATTATTTTCCATCATATTTTCACGGAAACTTACTTACATGCCTTGCTATTTCAGTCAGTCCCGGTACAAATAGTACTGACATTGACTGAACTAGCATGACAAATACGAACGTTTCCGAGAAAATACGATGGAAAACAATTATGCACTACATCGGTAATGAGATTATACCGTGATGGTAAAGATCCATTTTACTTTCAGGTTTAAACTCGATATCATTTGTAGAGTCAGACCAAGAATAGTCTGCAGCGGATTTTGATAGCCCACGCAGTGAAAGTGTTATTTTAAACGTCAAACTTCTATGAAATTATGACGTATAAATGACACTTGCACTGCGTGGGCTATCAAATCCGCTGCAGACTTTTTTTGGTCCGACTCTACGACAACATGTCTGAAAGATTAATTTTTTTAGTCTGCGGTCAGCTTACTTACTTATAAATTCTTAATATCACTTTTTTACCTACAAAGGTATTAAATGTTCACCTACAAACATTCTTTTTGGTGAAAGGTGACTTTACAAACCTAAGGTGACTTTAAGGTGCCTTTCATGCTAATCATTGTCTCCTATTGCTATCAATAATATCATCAATAATATAATGATATCATATAGATATAAATAACAACATTAACAAGTTTTACATATTTACTTATACTTAATGTCATTAACGGGTCTAACGCGATTCAATTTCATTATTTTACGGTCAAAAGGTAAAATAATGAAATTTTATCGCGTTAGACCCGTTAATGACATTAATTATGTGTACAAAACGCGAGAGTTTAAAGTAGGTACCTATTATATATGTATTAACAAGTTTTGTACCTAAATACTCTGTTGCTTCGTAGACACAAGCTGTTCCAGACATTTTGTTACCTACAGACAGGTACGTTTATAATTTTAATAAATTTAAGTGTTAATTAATTATGAAATTTTCAGAAACCGTAGCTAATAGGGACATAAATATTCACTAACATTCACATTTTTCATTTGAAGGTTGAGTATTAATGTATAGCCCTAGGATATTATAACGGCCAAATAAATTAAGTGGCCGTTCGCGCTTGCGGGGCCTCCGGGGACGGCGCCGAAGCCCTACCAGTGCCCAGTACTGACTCAATGAACACTGGACGGCTGGATGATATGGACTCAAAAAAATAAAGGAAAACTTGCAGTACCGTTTTGTATGGAACTTATATAATATTTGATCAATCTTTGTTGTTAACTAGCTACGCGCCCCGGCTTCGCATTGGTTACACAATACCTTAACAAATTCTACATATAAACCTTCCTCAAGAATCACTCTATTGATAATTTAAGTAGTGTCCGACCGAAGGTTCGGTTTCGGTTTCGGTTTCGGCCAAAAAATCATGTTTCGGCTGTAGTTTCGGTTTCGGCCAAAAAACGGCCGAACCTTTCGGCCGGGCCGAAACTTACGAAATAGTACTTCGGACAAAGACCAAAAGTTAGGGAATAAGTAGGACAACAATATTAATACCTGCATATACTGATTCATGTATAGGTACAGAAATTAATTGGTTTATTATAAATAGTGTCCGACCGAAACATGTTTTTTTGCCGAAACCGAAACCGAAACCGAATGTTCGGCTTTGGCTCTAGTTTCGGCCGAAACCGAAACCGAAACCGAAACTTTTGTAGACTTGTTAAAATCGTTGAAAAAATGTCATAAAACCGCTTTTACACACATATTATGGCGCTGTCAACACCCAATGTCCTTGAAATTGATGTTACTTAAGCAGTTTTTTAAGAAAATTACTAGAGTTAAACCAAGATAATTCTGCAACGATTTTGATAACACACGCACTGCAAGTGTTATTTTAAACGTCAAAACTTCTATGAAATTATGACGTATAAATAACATTTGCACTAATAGTTGCACTGCGTATGCTATCAAAATCATGGAAGAATTTTCTTGGTCTAACTCTATTCATTCACCAGTCAAGCTAACATCAGACGCGGGGGGGGGGGGGGCTTTTATAAGGTGTACCAAGTGATTGTAATAGAGAAGTAGCCATTTGCTATTGT
Organism: Cydia splendana; assembly: GCF_910591565.1. Taxonomy (NCBI): domain Eukaryota; kingdom Metazoa; phylum Arthropoda; class Insecta; order Lepidoptera; family Tortricidae; genus Cydia; species Cydia splendana. Next base: position 2,161,669 of record NC_085970.1, read on the forward strand.
GTTGTTTTTATCACGTGACAAACGTAGCCATACCTAAAGGTGGAATTTCATATCCACGGTAATATAAAATATATATATATATATCTTTTATTATGGAATTCAGAGACACAGCGGCGGCAACAACAACGCCGCCACAGTAAAGGATGACCCATGCTAGACCGGGCCGGGGCCTGGCCGGACCTTCCGGCGGTTCGTTTTCTACGGAAAGCACTCATACCATCACAGCCATCATAGAAAATGACATGTCGGATGCCTCGGCCCGGGCGCGGCCCAGTCTAGCGTAGTGAGTCACCCTGCGGCTGCACTTAACCTCCGAACGACACCTTAACGCGGTCTTTTCTTGTAAGAAGAATGCACACGCCATTCGTCTCATTTCATAAAACATTCACAGATGCAACATTACATACCCGTACCTAGCACAGTACAACAACGTGTGTGTATAAAAATAAAGTTAGCCGGCTTGGTGGTCGATAAAATCCGGGCGCGATAAAATTTTCATGCCCTATGAATGCCGGCTAGAAATAGTTTCCAGCGGGTTCGTGTAAACTTCCGGCTTATACGCGTTGTTTGTTTGGTGGAAACTACGGCTATTTTGAAAATAGTATGTTTATGAAGCAAAACTAATGTCTTCTTCTTTATTATCCCGGCATTTTTGCCACGGCTCATAGCCTGGGGTCTGCTTGGCATCCCATGACTTGGCGTAGGCAATAATTTTTACGAAAGCACTGCCAATCTGCCATCTAACCTTCCAACCCAGCGGGTAACTAGACCTATTGAAAATCAGCGAAAACCCACTGAAAATCAACGTCATGGCTTGCCGTGGCATTATGCTGAGTGGGGGGGATCCTGTTTAGTATCTAGTTTGTGTAATTTGTATTGTGTGTTATTCTATACTCAGATGTTAAATAAATGCATTTCTTCTTCTTCTTCTCATTGGGATTAGTCCGGTTTCCTCACGATCTTTTCCTTCACCGAAAAGCGACTGGTAAATATCAAATGACATTTCGTACATATAAGTTCCGAACAACTCATTGGTACGAGCCGGGGTTTGAACCCGCGACCTCCGGATTGAGTCGCACGCTCTTACCGCTAGACCAGCGCTTAAACAAACCTAATGTATAAACTGGTAAAAGTAGGAGGTAGGCTAATAAATGGCGCAGTCGGTTGGACCTTAAAAAATACCGCGTCAAAAGTTGATTTTCAGAGTTCAGACCCCTTAGAATATTGAAGAACCTCTAAATTATTGAACACCGTACCTGCGTATTCGAGTCACGAGTGGAGCAGAATGAAGCAACTTTTTAAGACACTCCGGGCTATTTCTTTACCTGCTTTTGAAAAACCAGTATTTATTGAAACTTGAGATAGATAAAAAGTGTGAGTAATCAGAGATCAATCTAAAGCTGGTTAGTCAAAGAGACGGTAATAACGTTGGTGACTTAAAACACAAGTTTGTTTCGAATGAGTTTTGGTTATGGATTTGACATGAGTTTGGATGCGTTACGCATTTTGATGTTGTCTTTAACTTTTAGATAGTTCAAGGGAAAAAAATAAGATAAATGTTCATTTAAATTTTAGCAAAAGTAGCAAAGTTTTATATCTGCGTGATCCTTATTTACTATGAGAAAGGCCAGGCCACCGACCGATGTAGAATCGGAATAAGATGTAGGAAAAAACACCTACGTATTAAAATAATAGGTACAATAGGAAAAGAAATGAATGGCCACCGAGTGTGTTGTTTGATTATTCTTATAAGAATGGTATATTATGGATATATGTATGTGTTTGTCACGTATCTAATAAAGACTTACCCCCATTCATAAACGTGTTACAAACCTCAATTAGCTTATACTCGTTAGTCCTTATCTGTCATTTTGACTTATGTATTTGTAAGAAAGGGATACAACATAATTTAACTAAATCAGGCGGCGTATTATGGATGGCTTTATCCATCTTTATCCACATGATAAAATAACTGTCACTTTTTAACACCATGGGATAGAAAGTGACGGACACCGTTTTATCACGCTGCCACGTAGACAAGAGCGACCATCGTATCCGTACAGGTCCGTAAAGTTTTATGAATAGAATGAAGGGGCACATACTATAACAAATGCATTGCGTTATGGCCGTCAGCTGTAGGCAATGTAACAAACCAAGTACCTATACCAGTTCTATCAACCATCTCCAATGCCGGCACCATCCGAACTTTTCTTAAAATATTATTTTCTTTTAAATATTATTTTCTACTATTTCCTTAAACATTTGCACGATTTAACAAAAAAATGGCGAACATAAACGTCGATATTCTGTAGGTATATCTCAACCATTGGGCTAAACAGAAACATTTCAGTTTTTAGAATCTAAACCCTTCGCCTACGTTTGAACCGCAACTACCCCCCCATAAATGTTAACAGGCGTTACCGGGAGTGTTATGGGCGTGCCATTACTCGTTAAGCTACAAGGGTTATGTACAGCTAGCTCATAACTGTGGGTTCACATTCGGAGGACGATTAAGGTCAATATATGGAAAAGACCGGCCGAAACCGAAATATATAATATATTTGGTTGGAAAGACCGTCATAGCGCCTGCCCAGTTCCTGAACTGCCAGCCTGAACAGTTCAGGAAGGGAAGAGCTTCGCTCTTTCTGCTCTACCGACCTTCTGTAAGTGAAGTATTAAGGATGACTCACGTTAGACCGGGCCGGGTCCGGGCCGGAGCTTCCAGCGCTTATTTTTCTATGACAAATGACCGGTGATCACGTGATGCTTTCCATAGAAAATGATGCGCCGGAAGCTCCGGCCCGGTCTAACGTGAGTCGTCCTTTATGATTAATTCTGGCTGAACCGAAAATTAATAGGAACTAATACAAATTACGACACACAACTAGATCTTTACTAAACAAATACAATATAGGTACAATTATCAATATGTAATGTAATTGTGAGTTAAATAAAAGTTCTACAATTCTCGTCTCCTCTGGGGGCCGATTTTTGAATTTCGACCGCTCGATTTCGTGTATTTCGTTCAATAATATCTCCACTACTCGGCATTTAAATTCTACTAATAGAATTGAAAACGAGTGGTCAATACCACTCGATTCCAAATTACTATCGATCGTATTTCAAAAATTAGCATTTCGCTGTTTTCCACCGATTTTCGAGTGACGAAATCGAGCGATCGAAATTCAAAAATCGCCCCCCTTAAAGGACGGTGAAAAACAATATCGACACGCTTAGCCTGCATTTTCCACTCAAATTAAATTAGGTACCTTAGCAAACACATATTTACCTTCTTTCCTTAAAAACCGAGATTAGCAATAAACCGAGATTTCCCCGCAAAATTACTTTAACAGTATTGTTTACTATTATTCCCGGCCGTGTGGACGTGCCCTAATCCCCAATTAGGGCGGACATAAAGCCGTGTCCACACGCGCGGGTAATGGCGGGGTTATGGGGAAATGGTCGGTAATGAATTTTGGAGATGTTTTGGGCCAGGATATTATAGGAAACATAGTTTCGTGGAGAATATTGGAGCGATCGTAATGTAATTACGCAGTTTTGGAAGAACCATCTTGTTTTGGTGATAATATACCTACCTACAGTACAATAGTTATTTGTTTTACAAGGGGGCAAAGTTGTTGTTTAACTGCTCGTGCTAATATTGATACCCGAGCAAGCGAAAGATTCCAAAATTGAACCACGAGCATAGCGAGTGGTTCGAAAAATGGAATCTTGAGCGTTGCGAGGGTTTCAAAGCACGAGGGTTAAACAATATTTGCCCCCGAGTGAAACACAAAAATTTTCACCACACCAACTTGAAGCAAATATTAAATGTAAAATATCAAACAAAATCAAACCAAATCAAATCCAAATGAATGTAATTAAAAATTTATCATCCAAAATCATCATTTAAAAGTCATTTCTACCAGCAAACATAAGAAACCAACTCAAAATTTGCATTTGATTACTTTGTCTCACATGTGAATAAAATGCAACTTTGCTATCAGTTTTTAAAGTGCAAAGTAAGCCTTTCCGAGCTGGTGTGGTGAAAAATAATTATACTTAATCCCATTTGAAATCGACCAAATTCATTGTTAGTTTGTAAGTACCTACCTACAGTTCTGGTGGTTTTCTTATATGTTTCATCTACGTTTCTTGAATTAGTTATCTTATCTTATCGTTTTCGGGGGCCCTTGCGGATACACTTCGACCCATAGGGATCTTTTGTGCAATTACCCCCTAGAGAAGATCCGTCAACTACTCAAGAGCTTTTCCCACCATATCCATGTGCCGGATGATGGAGCTCATGGGTAGCGTTTTGAAGTCCTTTGGTTCCAGATTATTATCCTGCTCCAAAGTCCTTCATTCTTTGTCTGGCGAGGGCGTGACATTCACACATTAGGTGTTTTACTGTCTCTTCCTCTTCGCCACACATACGACAATCGGTGTTGTCAGAGTGTCCCATCTTGGCCAGAATTGAATTCTTGATTTAGTTACTTTTATTTAGATATTTCAGTATTCAGCTTGGCTCTGAATTCGTTATTTAGATATTTTCATTTATATTCAGTCAAAGGGTGTATATATAGATAAATAGGTACCCTAGCTCTTTGAAACTAACATTAGAAAATACAAAACAACACTTGTCATGGCAAATACCACGCGCAGGCAACGAACTGATCAATATGGCAACGGCATCTATCATCCCATAGAGAATTGTCAAACTTTTTAAAGGACGACTCACGCTGGACCGGGCCGTGCCCGGGCCGAGGCAACCGACATGTCATTTTCTATGACGGCTGATCGGTGATTACGTGGTGCTTTCCATAGAAAGCGAAGCGCCGGAAGCTCCGGCTCGGCCCCGGCCCTTCTAGCGTGGGTCATCCTTTATTCAGACAAATTTTATGTAACAACGATTTGATACTAGCCAATAGTATTAATTCACAGAGAAATAACACATACAGTAACTAGTCTCCATTGTCCACAGAGAATGGTCTGCTCTCGTACGAGAACCCGAACTACCACTTGGACCCGTCGCGCCTCGAGTCGGCGCTCTACAGCGACCTCTACGATATGCACGACGACAAAATGCCGGACGAGTATGACGCGTATCTCGACAATAGGAGGTAAGGAACTATAATAACTTCATTATGATACACTTTAGTGAACTATAATGACTTCATTATGAAACACTAATCAAAGCAATATCATTTAATTTTTAGGCCAGTAAGGCCCATAAATAAATATCTTACAAACTAACATACATAAAATAGTAAAAAGCTTAATATTTTACTAAAAATTCATTTTAAAGTCAGTCAAATAATTTATTTGCTATACTTACGTATATGTACAAGTACACATGCATGCTTGCTTGATGCAAATAAACGATCATTCATTTCATTCATTCATTCATGCAAATACAAAATGTAAAACGGGCTGTCATCGACCCCCTGAACTCTTCAAATATAATGAAATGAACTATGGGATCATAACTCCCCAGTTTTTGACATACGTCATTATAGAACAGTGCATCGTTGCGTAACGAGTGCACCGACCTGCAGTGCTCACTGCGCAGATGCTCTATCGATCGTCACGTGCAATACGTGCACAAATAACTAAACAGCCTAACCACCATACAACGTTGAGTTAAAACCGACCTTATCACTAAGGGAAAAGACTCAGATTCGTACCACGGTATAGAAAGATATACCGATAAGAAAGAGCATATTTACCATAACTAGTGAAAACCTACCTTAATACTAAGCGAGAAGACTCAAATTCATACCACAGGATAGCTTATAGCGACCAGGCGGCTTAGCACGGTCGCGTTTTTATCCCTTGTCACCATGCCTGTCACGTTCTAACAAGTATGTAAGTGCGAAAGGGACGCGCATAGTGATAGTCGATAAAAATGGAACCGTGCTGAGCCCGCAGAAAGAGATTATCCTCCATACAACGTTTAGCGAAATCTGACGCTATCACCGCGCGAGAAGACTCGAATGTAATCCATGGAGCTGAAGTTCAATAAACATCTATCAATATTTTGCGGAAAGCAATCGTATCACCGAACAGTAAGACTCAAATTTGAATTATAGATTTACCAGCAGCCATTAAATGTCTACCTTCTAATTTTTAGCTGAACTGGAAAACGAAATCTAATTAGTAATTACCTACCAAAAGCAAAATGCAACCTTGTTCCGGAACGACAAGGTTCAAATTCGGATAAATCAAACTTTTCTGTTTTAAGCTACGCTACGCCAAATTACGTTAACATCGTGATGATTCGTGTATGCTGTTAATTATGTAATTTGAGCCTTATGTTCGTGAGATAAAGATTCATATTTGAGTTTATATGATTAATGCATATGGTTTTGATGGAAGCGCACAGTTTACTCGACCGTGAAACATTGGTCAGTTCAAATTAGGTAAGTACAAACTTAGAGCATTTAATAACCGGAGTCGCCTTTAAGAGCTTACCCCTCTGCCGAAAACCTTGCACAATTGTGCAAACTTTTGTATGAAATAGCAATACATTTGACGTCCCCTCCCCCGCAAAAATCGGTAGGCTGTTTTGTACAGAAAATGACACCTAAGGCGTCTCCAGTTACTAAATGCTCTAAGGGTACAAATAACAAGATTGAAAAATCAAGTAGCAATAGAATAGAAGAATGGAAGAGCTTGAATTGTACAAATTGTACAGTTTGCTCTTTAGTCGCGCCTGAGCAACCGAGGAATGTGCATGTGCTAACGAGCTTCCGCGCCTGAAAGAGTTTACTTGTAACAAATACAAATGGTATGCAAAAATTAATCAACAAAAACAGATTAATTCGTGGGCAATGAAATAATTGTGGAAGTATTATTTATTTTGTGCTCCTTATGTATGAGTATAACCATATTTAGTTATGTAATATCATTATTTTCTCTATAATTAATGAACTAGATTTAGACCAAGATAAGACAGGGCACGTGTTAAAGTCATACCTAATATCATAGAAGTTTGACGTTTAAAATAACACTTGCACTGCGTGTGCTATCAAAATCGTTGCAGACTTTTCTTCACTTCTTTTTTTTTTCTCTAACTACCAAAACACTTCGCACATCTTCATTTTCTACTTAGGTAAATACCTACACAAAAACATCATTTCTGTACCCGACTCACCCTTTTCCAATTTTTCCCGTAACACGCCCCAGCTTTTAACACGTATTTTCCCACTTTGTGTTCCGTATATTTTCCGACCGTATTCTTAATCCCCGTGTCAACAGTTATAAGCCCGCTATATTAAACTTCGCCCTATCGGGATTGAAAACGCTAAAGCGCCGGTTTAATGGCCCTACACGAGGAGCTACATCCGTTGCTAGCGATAATAATGGCGGTGTTGGGTTAAGAAGCAAGCGGGAAGCGATTATTGATAACCAATCTATATACAAGAGGATTGTCATTCTCATAATAAAAGGGACGTCGATTTCACTTCAAAACTAATAAAAAAGGATTTCTATCCTTGAAATGATAAGTGCCCCTATATGGGGCAACTATATCGCTATTTTTTCGTAAGCGTTAGATGCCTTTCCATCGTTATTGAATAATATTATTATTTTATGTAATACGCTACGTGACGCACTCGGCAGACGCGACACCCAACCTATCATCATCAACTTTGGGTTTATCCACATATTACGTCACAGCAACAGGGGTTGGGGGGGGGGGTCATGCCAAGTGTGACGGTACGTATTAAAGATCTATCTTTTTCATTTAAAAAATCTAAATTTTGTGTGATGTAATTAACGGACGACCCCTTTGTGGCCTTTGTACTACAACAACATTCTACTTTTATCTTACAATCCACAACCAAATCGCTTCCGCCTGTGTCTCGCGCCTTTAATAACACTGTAATACGCTACGTGATGTATTCGCTCGCACTCGGCACCCACCCCATTACCGTCAACTTTGTACTATAACTACATTCCTTTTATTGCTACAACGCGCTTAGCTTGTCACTTTGAACTTTCCTTGAAAGCTTGTAAAGTTTTATTTTATTTTGTGGTGGAATTTACTTGTGTTTTAAAAGAAATAGGCAGAAACGTGAAAACTACATGGGTTGCGTTACAATGTATTAACGGCCTAGTCCAGTCGGTAGTGACCCTACAAAGCGGGAGGTCCCGGGTTCGAATCCTGGTAAGGGCATCTATTTGTATTCATTACAGATATTTGTTCCTGAGGGATGTTTTCTACGAATTGAAGTATTTATCTATATCTATCTCTGATACATAGGTAAGAAAGAAGAAAGAAAATACATTTATTTAACGCCACAACTTATTACATATAGAAAACAAAGACATACAGACATAAAAACCGGGCAAGTGCGAGTCGGACTCGCGCACGAAGGGTTCCGTACCATAATGCAAAAAAAAAAAACAAAAAAAAGCAAAAAAAAAAACGGTCACCCATCCAAATACTGACCACTCCCGACGTTGCTTAACTTTGGTCAAAAATCACGTTTGTTGTATGGGAGCCCCATTTAAATCTTTATTTTATTCTGTTTTTAGTATTTGTTGTTATAGCGGCAACAGAAATACATCATCTGTGAAAATTTCAACTGTCTAGCTATCACGGTTCGTGAGATACAGCCTGGTGACAGACGGACGGACGGACGGACGGACGGACGGACGGACAGCGAAGTCTTAGTAATAGGGTCCCGTTTTACCCTTTGGGTACGGAACCCTAAAAAAAACATTGGACGCTAAAATAGGACCCCACACTCAGCATAATGCCGCGGCAATCCGTGGCGCTGGTTTTCAGTGGGGACCTGACTTAAAACTATGAGACGACAACACATACGCCAGCGACACACAAAAAACGGACTTAAAAAAGAGAGACACTAAAATTTATACATACTGAACAACAACAAAAAAAAAAACATACTAATAGGTACATATATATTGTCGTCTAGTACTTTCAATCCTCAACACAAGTCTTCATTAGCTTACTGTGGAACTAGGTCTATTTGTGTAAAATTCCACCGTGGTGATATATCGAAAATAGCATGCGATTTTTTAGTCTGTGACCTAATTTGAAAAAAAAAACATTTATTTTTAGAGTTTGAGTTATGTTGTTCTTTTTCCAATTTTAAGTACATGATAGTCAATGGCTTCGAGCAACACCGGCTTCCGACACATCGGAAGGGAGGGGCCCAAGCGATATCTCACCGTACAAATCTTTCTGCCATTTTTCGCGGGGGGAAAGGTGCACACAGTCGCACTTCTCACACACTTACATACAAAATCCAATCTGTAATGACGACACAAATACATAGAAAATGACACACGTCAAAGACAAATCTTGCAAACCTCGATCTCTTTTTGTGTACGGACGAGTGACAAGTGTCACAACACGCACACTAACACATTTTCGTTGAAGTATGTTATTGTATTCTGAGAGATGAGAAGTCGGATTTGTCGCTCGACCGATCCGCAATTTGTACTGAGCGAGCAAAATCGATAAATCCAACAATTACATGAGACTAAAATATAATAATTGTGTTTGAATGTAATTAAACGTATGATATGTAAAAAAAAATATTACATGTGAAATGTAACACTTTCTTTTTGTAAATTTGATGTCCCCGACCTCTTTTTATAACAAAAAACCGAGCAAACAGGCATTTTTGTGCAGCAGTGTTCACGCGCGCGTCTGGACTCGGTCTAGTGAAAAATCCAAGTGCAACTAGTTTTATTACCCGCGCTAGATTAGATTGACGCGCTAATCTTGTACCTCGGCAGAGGGGAAATAGTGCGAATGCCGCCTCCCTTCCGTGTTGCTCGAAGGTCAATGGTGATCGAGTTTGCCTGTTACATGATTAATAATTACCTACCTACATAATCCACCGAAAGTGTTAAAATTATTAATCAGCTTGAGATGTTTCTGTTTTATTTTGCGTCAAAACAGAAATTCAATATTTTTTAATTTGCGGGTGTGTCTGAAATTATCAGTAGACCGATGATCCAGCTAAAATATCTAGATCAGTTGAATCAAAAATTGATTTTTTGTTACGAATTCGTTGAAATAGAGTACAAAAACTTCTATCGTTACGATTATTCGAATCTTTAAAATAAAAAAAACGCATTTAACCGTTTGCAAGACCAAAGTTATCCCATAAGAGCTCCGTGGACAAAGTTTTGTACGGAGCTCTAATTATGGTTCAAAAACTTCAGCTTTTCAGAAAACAGTTAAAATTTATCCCCTATTAGTGTCGGAAGCATCGTAAAATGGTTAAATAATGTTTGTTCGACGGTTACAATTTATGGGCAGTTCTGTTTAATCGAGTAGTGTGGGGATTTACGAGTTACTTGCCAATGGTTTACGGTTTATATTGACGTGCACTCTGGAAAATCGTTTCAAACTAACCTTACTTTTATCGAACACTTGTCGAAACTGTTTGATTAAAATAGATTTTACCATTCCAATATGACTTAGAACTCCGGTAGAGCGTTTTCACATTGTCCGATCCGATATCGGATGTCGGAAGGAAGTAAAATGAAAGATATATGTGTTTCTCTGTATTTATTATTATAAATCATTATTACTAAAAAACGATAAATAACGGAAAAAGTCGGACTTAATGCCGATGGCACTCTCCTGCAGCTGTTTTTGTCATAGGCGCCTTCCGACATCCGATATCGGAAAAGCGCTTCCGATTCAGCCATTTCGGAGCCCCCCGTCAGCTGTCGGACCGACTTTAAAAAAATATACGTATAACGGTGATGTAATAGGTTGTCGGCTTTATTGTAATCTATATTAAGTAAATAAACATGAAAGTGCGCATGGTTGTCTGTATAGGTACCTCATATTTTCTACAAAGCAATACCAAACACAATTGCATTACCAAGAAAACCAACCGCAATAAACTAATCCCGGGAGTATTTTGATTTAGATCACGTTTCTGATTCGCTCCGGCAGAATTGCATCTGCACTCGTCTCTATATTGCTTATATAAATTTTCTGTCGGAACCATAAGGTATACTGGTGCTCGACGCGGTCCCAGTAGATGTCATCTTGAAACTTAATAAGTCATTGTCAATAGAGGTGACAGCAAGGTGTCATCTATTGGGCATTAGCATGTCGAGCACTAGTACGTTTACAGTAGAAACAATTGGTTCCGACTATACATCGGGGTTTTTATCGCGGGAATGATTTTGTGTATTTATAACTTTGTATATCGTAAAATAATTACCAAGCTCTGAATTTAAAAGAGGTAGTAAGCTCCAAATGGGCTTAGAAATGTTAAAATAGTATCGGTTTTACAGTACAGTTATATTTTGGCTAGTTAAAATATTCTAGCACCAAAAACTCGAAATAAGTAAGACCACACGCTGTCTGCCTCTGTCTATAATCAATCATTTTTCTTTAAGCTGTAGGTATCTTTTCATAGGGTGTGTCAATAAAGAGTATCCTATCTGTGATGTTCTCTTTCCATCATCAATCTAGTTTACTCAGTGGAATTCTATTGTTTGTAGGTAAATAAAACAATTCATTATTCGGTCCACACAGCGCGCCCGCAACAACCGCCGCCATGATGAGGACTAGTGTTGCCAGCGCATCTGCCTATTTATTGATGAACACCACAGTATCTATCTATAGTTTCAGCAAAACTAGTTAAACTTCGTTCAACCTCAATAGAACGGTCAGGACGTAATCACTTAAACAAAACCTGGCTAAAGTCACGTCCGGCGGACACGTACTGTTACTGTTTGCCGGAACTGCAAAGAAATCGGAATCCATTCTCGCTACACACAAAAGGGTACGTGAGTTCGTACTTTTGTGCCGGTTGAAAAATTGAAAACTGCAAGCGAGCCAAGCGAGAGGCGGCAGCGGGCGTAAAGTGCATTGGGATAATAGAAAGTGGGGTAATTTTGACAATGTTAAATATCTCCTAAGCTAGAAGCACTTTCTACTGTAGCAACAGTGTACTTAGGTAAGCATGATGCCTTGGTTAGTATACAATATTAGTAGTAGTAGTAGTTAATACAATAATAAAATGAGTACTTGTACATTTATATTTCGAAACATATCCTACCTACCTGCACTGCATACCTACACCTACCTGCAAAAGTATATACCCACTTGATTCATATCTAATACATATATAAATAAATATACCTGTTACATATACTATACTGTTCTATTTTGCCGATAAACGCCGATGTTCTGACGTAGTTATGCCACTCTCCCCAACCTTATTTTGCTTTGTGCTCAACTTTGAACAGCTATGCGTCAATTATTAACTACGACAGCTTTGTTGCGCCTCTCTTGTTCGAACTCCCATATCGAAAACCTACCTTTTACTCGTACATAAGTAGTTAGATAGTTAAAATGATTTGGTTACATTATCAAACAGAAAAAAACGAACATACATAATTTAATGATTTCAATAATTTTAACACAAAAACTTGGGTTTAAATGTGGTCAGGTGCATTGGGGTAACTTCAAAAGCATATTTGCCATTCTACCCTGCTTTCGAATTAACAAACCGCTCTTTCTTACCTTTTGTACCAGCTTTCCTTAAAACCCGCTCTTTCTTATCTATTGCACCAAACCCGCTGTAGCTGAACTAATGCCAGCTCTCAGTGAGCGTCTGCATGCTACATACAACTTTGAACAGCTCGCTTTATTAACACTTCAAACCTGGGAATTTTCACAAGATTTTACAATGTTTCACAAGGTTTCTGTTAAATGTAGGTATCAATTATTTTTTAACCCATTCATTGACAATATTGACATAACTTGCTGTTTAGAATAAAATTATTGTAAACGGGTTACTTATCATCTGCGTCGGTCTTCCAACGCCAGTAGGCTCCCCGTTGATGCTCCCCGTTATATGCCAAGTGTGACAGTACGTACCTATTAAAGACCGATATTTTTCCTATGAAAAAGCGTGACAAGGGGAGAGGGGGCTCTAAAAAATCTAAATTCTAAATTTTGTGTGAGACCCCTTAGGGGCTATTCATAAATTACGTCATTTCAAATTAGGGGGGGGGGGGGTCTGGACATCGGATGACGGTAGCATGAAGTAGGAGCCCTAGTAGCATTTTCGTTGGGGCCCACGGTGCCAACGGTAGGGAAAACGTTGGGATGAGGTTCGTTCCGTAGCCAACATTAATTTTGTATTGGCCCACCATCGCATTTACCAACATTCGCTGTGGCACAGATGCCTAACAATGGGCCTTTGTGTATTTTGGTACCGTTGGCTAAACAACGATAATATTCGTTGGCCCAATGATGACATATATCGCATTTACCAACATTGGCAGTGGCAGTGATGCCCAACAATGGGCCTTTGTGTATTTTGCTACCGTTCGCTAAACAACGATAACATTCGTTGGCCCAATGGTGACGAATACCGCATTAACCAACATTGGCTGTGGCACGGATGCCCAACAATGGGCCTTTGTTTATTTTGGTAACGTTGGCTAATCGACGATATCATCCGATGGCCCAATGACGACAAATATCGCGTTTACCAACATTGGCTGTAGCATTGATGCCCTACAATGGGCCTTTGTTTATTTTGGTAACGTTGGCTAATCGACGATATCATCCGATGGCCCAATGACGACAAATATCGCATTTACCAACATTGGCTGTAGCATTGATGCCCAACAATGGGTCTTTGTGTATTTTGGTAACGTTGGCTAATCAACGATATCATCCGATGGCCCAATGATGACAAAAATCGCATTTACCAACATTATCTGTGGCACTGATGCCCAACAATGGGCCTTTGTTTATTTTGGTAACGTTGGCTAATCAACGATATCATCCGATGGCCCAATGACGACAAATATCGCATTTACCAACATTGACTGTGGCACTGATGCCCAACAATGGGCCTTTGTTTATTTTGGTAACGTTGGCTAATCAACGATATCATACGATGGCCCAATGACGACAAATATCGCATTTACCAACATTGGCTGTAGCATTGAGGCCCAACAATGGGCCTTTGTGTATTTTGCTACCGTTCGCTAAACAACGATAACATTCGTTGGCCCAATGGTGACGAATGCCGCATTTACCAACATTGGCTGTGGCACGGATGCCCAACAATGGGCCTTTGTGTATTTTGGTAACGTTGGCTAGTCAAAGATATCATCCGATGGCCTAATGATGACAAATATCGTATTTACCAACATTGGCTGTGGCACTGACGCCTAACAATGGGCCTTTGTGTATTTTGGTACCGGTGGCTAAACAACGATAACATTCGTTGGCCCAGTGAGCACAAATATCGCATTTACCAACATTGGCTGTGGTACTGATGCCCAACAATACCAGTTGAGTTTGCTTGTGGCGTCACTAGATGGCGTTACTGTCTCCAAACATCGAAGTTATAGTTATTTTCTCGATTATAACGGATATAATCATAATATTTTTTAAAAGTAACTTATAAATCTAATAGTTATAACTATAAAATTTATACATAAATTTAAAAAATTGTATTTTACCAACATTTTCTCAATTTAAATCTCAAAAAACATAAATCTCGCTTACGAAGTTTCGAAGTGCGGTTAGTATATATACAAATTAGAGTGTATAGTAAGTGTACTTGCTTCGGCAGTACATATACTAAAATTGGAACGATACAGAGAAGATTAACAACAACTGCTGCCTAGCCTAGGGCCTTCATGTGGATACAACCAATGCCTACCGTAGTAGTGTAATTGTAATATTTATCAGCAAAGGCCCAACGTCGTATTACACAACCACATACTTAACGTAGGGTAACTGTAGGACTCGTAAACAATAGCCCATTACATAATTAGCCTGTAGGCACACTATAAATTACACAACTATTTACCTACGGTAGTATTGTAAGAATCCTACACAAGGCCCAACGTTAAAGTTACAATGTTGGCCCTTTGTGGGACAAGCTGTGTTGGGCCTTCAACCTGGTGCACGACTACCTACCGACCTACCTGACTTGCCGTTGGGTAATTGTTGAATTTGCAAACAGAAGCACAACGAAAAAATTGCCCTTTTTTATTTTTTTGCAGTTGGCCCTACAGCAAGCCATACGGCCAAATGTAACAATTAACCAACCATCAAACAAATGTGTATAGGCCCAACCACGGCCCAACCAAAACCACCACCGTTGAATAATTGTATGATTTATTTAAATAGGCCCAACGAAAAAATTACTCTAATGGCCCTCTGTTGGGAATCTTCGGGAGGGCCATTGTCGAGGGCCCTCCAGCAAATCGTACGGCCAAATGTAACAATTAACCAACCATCAAACAAATGTGTATAGGCCCAACCACGGCCCAACCAAAACCACCACCGTTGAATAATTGTATGATTTATTTAAATAGGCCCAACGAAAAAAATACTCTTATGGCCCTCTGTTGGGAATCTTCGGGAGGGCCTTTGTCGAGGGCCCTCCAGCAAATCGTACGGCCAAATATAACGGTTGCCCAACTAATACGTAAACAAAGGCCCAACAAAATCCCTACAAGAAAATGCTATTAGGGAGGAAATGGGGTCATTTGAAGCATGATTTTTGGATGATTATAGGGGGGGGCTTAAAAATCGTCAAAAATCGATGACGTAATTTATGGACAGCCCCTTAGTAGACCCCGTCTTAATATGTATATGTAACAAGCTATAAATTGTTTGTTATTTTAAACCCAAGCTACTAATGGTGACGTTTCCTGGCCAGCAGAATGACCATTGCATTGTCTCTCTCCTCAACATTTCCTTGGAAAACATAAGCTCCAGAGAGCAGTTAACTTCGTCCCTCGTAAAACGAACGCATGCGTGCATGTGAATTTTGAGAGGTATTTAAATTTCGAATGAGGAGTATTTTGTAGCAACGGTTTTCTTTGTATACAGTGTGAAACTACCACTATTTAGAATATACGCATTTACTACTACTTAAACGTGTCGGTAGGTCCGTACGCAAAACAAAATTTGAATAGAAACCTCTATAAACAAAAAACAGCCTATATGCGTCCCACTGCTGGGCACAGGCCTCCTCTCATGCGCGAGAGGGCTTGGGCTATAGTCCCCAGGCTAGCCCAATGCGGATCGGGGACTTCACATACACCTTTGAATTTCTTCGCAGATGTATGCAGGTGTCCTCACGATGTTTTCCTTCACCGAAAAGCTAGTGGTAAATGGGCACCTTGCCCGTTGACGGCGCGTCATATCCACTCGGCCACCCCTGCTTTCGTCGCTTTGAATAGAAACCTGTAAAAAGACAAAATTAATTACACTTAGAAATAAAATTACGAATAAAATGTTTAGATATTCATAGATAGATATTAGAAGACCTGATATAAATTTAATATCTGTAGCATATATAAACATAAAGTGTAACTTGCAGAAATCTATATGATATAACATTGAATTAAAAGGTAAGTTATAAAACGTTATCATACCGAATATCGGCTTCTTAGCTTTACCAGAAATGTTAAAAAATAGCGTCCCGTACCCGACACTTTTCCGGCGTCTTACAGATGTACGAGTAGTGCATAATTGTTATCCTTAGAGGATATAACCAACGGAGACGCCATGTCTAAAATTTTCGGTACAAAATAGTCTGCCGTTTTTTTGCGGGAGAGGGGCACATCAAATGTATAGGTACGTCATGTTAGATAAACGTCAGTCCATACATACCATATGTACATGTGGTTGACCATTGGCCGCCTATTTTCGACAGAGGGGAACGCCTGTTAATGGCGGCTCCATTGTTAATTACTCCGAGTTGTTATCCGTCGTATTTTCTCGGAAACGTTAGTATTTGTCATGCTACTTCAGTCAAACTCCGTACTTTTTGTACCGAGACTGACTGAAATAATAGCAAGACACGTTCGTACGTTTCCGCGGTTTCCGTGAGAATACGATGGAAAATAATTAACTTAGTATTTCTTTGTCTGTTAACGTAGTACAAAAACCACGAGACCAAAGCAATGCTAGGTAGGTACAGTTAATAAAAACAACATTTAACACATAATATGCACATGCACGAGTATCGGGTAACCAACTCACAACGAACCTATTTACCAAACACTGATCTTACCAAACTTTACATCAAACGAAAATAAATCTCCGCGTGAGCTTGACTTGGCGCAATTAGTATTCTTATTGGCCACGAAGAACCCTAATTTAAAGGGTGCCAAGTTTGGGGTGCTAACTGCCAAGATTTGGTTGGAATGCAGGGGTAGGAAAAAAATGTGGTTGTGAGATATTGGCATTGTGATGTTGGATAGGGAAATTTACACAAATGTCTGAAGTCGTTACAAGATTAAATTATGTTTGCGCTTTCATATATTTTAAAAATTCTTTAAAACTTCGTGTGCGTTTTTGTCTGTAAGTCAGTTTATTAAGGTTGTTGCAGTTGCACTGTGTATAATAGTATAATAAGCAAAATGAAAATCCCTGCTAAGTAACTACTTAGCTTAAGCTTTAAGAAAATTGCAATGAGAGCAGTTAATATTTTGCATAATATGTGGCAGAACTCCATCTTAAATATTGTTTCAACCATACTTACACTAATTTGAATAACAACCATAATATTTAGTGTAATAAAAAGTAAGAGAAAGGTACCTATTAAGGCCTCACCACACTTGCGCATCGTTGCCGAAACCGTTCATACGTTCGTACTGAAAGACTACGGTCGGTTGTGATTGTGTTGAACTTATTTTTATATTGTGAAAAAGTTACAAAATGTAAAAGTGTGTGTATCATTGTCATATTTTTTGATAAAATTTAGTATCTATTTGTGATAACAAAACTTGAATGATGTCAAGTATAAGACGAAAATGTGCTAGTGAGTGTTTCTATAAAAATATGTGAAATCAGTGTGGGATTGTCGAGTCAATGGGCGCACCATTAAGCTTAAATAGGTAAAAAATACAGACGTTTGTTTTAGGGCACATTTAGATAAGTAAATATAGGTACCTATAATAATTATGTTGCATAATATTTTTTCCCATCTATACGATCAGCTTTGGCTCTACATTTGAATTAGTTCACAATTATTCAACAAATTCTTTTACCAATAAAATGGATCTAATTAGCATAATGAATCATACATAATAGGTTCATGCGTCATTTGTGATCAGTCGATATCAAAAAACTTATCAATTATCATCATTATAAATATGCAACCAAATTACTTAAAAATGATACGCATGAGGTAATCTTAACCTTGGTAAAACAAAGAGTTATCTTAGGTACAATGTAGGTACAGTTACCTGCATTAATATGTTGAACAACGAAGCCCGCAAAAATATCTGACACGATCTTATTTGTAAAGCCATAAGAACGCGTCACATATTTTTGCGGCCTTCCTTGTACCACATATTATTGCAAGTGACTGTACATATAAAGACCATGATATCACAGTCAGATACCTATCTATTTATTATTGTGCTTCCAAACTTACGATCTCTTTTAGAATAGAAGTAGAAATAGCAATGTTTATTTGCCAGAATATGTTACAATTAGGTCTTAATACAGTTTTAGATTCAGTAGGGGAGACCGAGGTTAGTTTTTACAGAGGAGAGTTGTGACATTGTCGATTTTTTGGAACCTAATGACTGTTAGCGAGCTCGCAACAGTGTGCGTTTGTTAGCTCGTAACTTGAACTAACAAACGCGCGCTATTGCGACCTTGTTTTTAGTTAATACATTCCAAAAAATCAACGATTTCACAACTCTCCTCTGTCACAACTCACCTCGGTCTCCCCTATTCGGTCGACATAAAGCCAACATGCAAAATGTTTGTAAATTACATTTACTAGTACGGTACATCATCAGGTGCATGCATAAAATTTCAATAATCTTAATAAAACAATGTCAGTTCATTACAAATAAAATTAAAAATAGAAATACTTATAAAATGCACATAAAAAAATAAAAAATTAAAAAATAAGCTAAAATAAAATGGTTTGGTATGTCAGAGTTATGTCATGAATGAATTAAATATTACAATTTGAAATTTAAATAGTCTTTAGAGACATTAACTAATTTGAAATAATAATTTTATAGCTGTTTTTAGGCGCACAAAAAGTCGCTCTACCTTATACTTAGCATGAAAAAACTCATCTATAAGTATTTAGAGTTAGACCAAGAAAAGTCTGCAGCGATTTTGATAGTCCACGCAGGGCACGTGTTATTTATACGTCATAATTTCATAGAAGTTTGACGTTTAAAATGACATTTGCACTGCGTGGGCTATCAAAATCGCTGCAGACTTTTCTTGGTCTAACTCTACTACAATAGGTACTGAACGTAAACAGTTGAATTTGAAATTTAAGTCATAATAATAGATTAGGCTCTACCGCCGATGACAAGCGAGTTTGAAACCTTTCGACCACTAGAGACGTCAACTGACGCGCGCGGCTAACCCTAATATCAACCTTCCAACCGACAAGGTTCAATACGACGCGCCGCACACTATAAGGCGTTGCGTTCAAATGGTTTAAAAAGTCCTCGCCAGCTATTAAGTGCTATAGGATACTGGCAATCTGGCATACAGGCTACTTATACACATTATAGACTACTATTACACGGATTCTACGTCTAGGCTTACATTTCTTGTAAAAACTTCAAAACTTCAACCTATATTCAGCAAATAGGCCACAAAGGCACTTTTACGCGTCAATATTGAATTTACATACAAGCAAAAATAATAACAATACGTCAACAATTTTATAAAATACAACTAACTGCAACTACTAATTCAAACTAACGTAAGTGAAACGTAACTAACGTATTACAATTAGTTAGAGATGTATATGGTCTCTTAATGTCGAATTACATAAAAAAACTATAATAGTAATATAAAAAAATACAGATAGAAAAACATAAAAAAAAATCTATCTGTAGGTATTTATTGACAGAACTCAAGAAATCAAACCATTTTCGAACGAGCGAGCGAAGCGAAGCGACGCGAAGCGAAGATCTTACATTCGACTTGGATCACGCGGCTGGCTAGCGGCACGTCCCGGCATTCCGATGTTTTTAAGCTGAACTGTCAGAAGATAGTTTGATACTCAAGAACTTAAGTAAACCTAACCTAACCTAACCTAAGTTCTAATTTAAATGAAATTGGGTAAACGTGTAGTTGAGGGCATTATATTTTAGTGATTAAATTATGAGCAGGCTCGATTAAGGGATTATTGAGGTAGAAGAGCTTAGAAGGCCAAAAGCTGTTTGTGAGAGGCCTAGCTATTCTGGTCATTTTATTTGCAAACAACATGGTCGAATTTAGAATCAAATGAAAGTGCTCGGTTTGCACTTTAATAATATCGTTTTTAAATTTACCTTTTTGAAATAATTAGCAAGATAAAAATAAAATAATATAAACATAATATAGGTATTTGACATTTGACAGGAAATATTTCGGCTTAGCACAGATATAGTTTATTTTGATCTCTATGATTTCTATGATGACTTAAATCCAGGGGAGGGACAGTCGTATCAAAGACATATGTAACTTCGTATAAGACGAATAAAGTCTAAGGAAAAAACGTGCCTCGGAATTGAAGCAAAAGTCATTCTCGAATAGATGGCGCACACACCTTTAGCCTATCCTCGGCTAGATGGCGTGACGACACCGTTTCATATTTAACAATTTTAACACATAGATATCAGTGAATGAACATGGATCAAAATGATATAAAAATAATAAAATCATTTATCCATATATATACATGTTTTGATAACTCTATACGTTTTCATTTTGAGTTTTAGTCGTGTGTCGATAGATGGCAGTAAATTTACAGTGACTACAAAATTTACAATGACAGGACCCCTCTATACTATCTATTCTTTTTGGTCGTATATAAAGCACTTTATTCGAAAAAATAGCGACATCTATATTACTTAACGCTAAACTTTTTTTTAATATGGCTTCACTTAATTCGTCAGAACGTCTTAAAAGTCTTGTATCTAAGGCATAGATCAAACAAAAAAATTCGGGCAAGTGCGAGTCGGACTCGCGCACGAAGGGTTCCGTACCATATAAAAAAAAACAAAAAAAAAAGCAAAAAAAAAACGGTCACCCATCCAAGTACTGACCACTCCCGACGTTGCTTAACTTTGGTCAAAAATCACGTTTGTTGTATGGGAGCCCCATTTAAATCTTTATTTTATTCTGTTTTTAGTATTTGTTGTTATAGCGGCAACAGAAATACATCATCTGTGAAAATTTCAACTGTCTAGCTATCACGGTTCGTGAGATACAGCCTGGTGACAGACGGACGGACGGACGGACGGACGGACAGCGAAGTCTTAGTAATAGGGTCCCGTTTTACCCTTTGGGTACGGAACCCTAAAAACATCTGTTAGAACAGATTATTTATGGACATCGTTGCCATGGAGGCGATTGTCACAAAAAACAACTTTGTCAAAAAAACTCAAAATATGATAACACCCCATTTATTAAATATATTAATACGGGTCACTCACGGAAGTTTTGTTATTAAAACACCCCATTTATTGTCTGTACTACGGCATAATTCAGATAAATAAAAATACTTTCAGTTTTACAATGTTAAAAGAAACAAAGTGTTCATACATGGTTCATACGCCATCACAGTTGCTGAGAACTTTATTACCAAAAAATTTAGAAAAATTATGGCGGGTAGATTCATAACCTGCTGCGTGTAATTGTGTTTCGTGGTCAATTGTGTGTTATTCCAGCCGTGTATGATAGGTAATTTATTTACATCAACAGTCAAGTTATGGATACAAAGTTCCACGAGAGGGCTCTCTTTGTCCTATATATTATACATACAACTCTTTGCCTAAATCTATCAGTCAAGGACTCCACAGACCTTGCAATAAATCCAGGCGATTTTTGATCCATTGCAGCCTATAGCGCGACATGAAATAGTAGAAATTGAATAAATGGAACTCAAAATTGTCCATACTAAATTGTTGCCATGTGTAAGCATTTTACGTCAAAAATGTGACAGTTACGTAGAAAGTGGTGCCCTCATTTATTTTCTACTATTTTATGACGCACTATACGATACCTAAGTAGGTGCAATAAAGTCAATCGCTCTATAATAATTTTTGGTTAACTGCGAGTTCTCAGTTCGGGGCGAACTACTAGTCTAGATTCAAATCAAATTGTAACAAACTAACGGTTATTAAAAACGCACACTCATGTTAATTCCATATATCTTGGTACTAACCCCAGTTTTACTTTCGTGCATAAGTTATCATTAATTGTTGTTTTAGAAGTGGGTTAAGAGTTGTGTTATGAATATTTATAAAGTTTTTATTTATTTTGAACAAGATTTCTTTTGTTGCAGAGTGGAAGACGAGGCTGCCTCGCCCGTGACCAAAACAAAGTGAGTATGGTTATTTAGTACGAGTATTACAATTTTTATAATACTTTAGTACAGTAAAAGCCTTTAATGGGCAAGGCTGAAAAATCCTCATTTAAAACCCCATCGCCATTCTATAGTCCAAAAAATTCTTACTTCTTTATTTATTACCTTGACAAAATCCTAAAACTCTCGGCATCCATTAGGTACAGTGAGTCACTGGTTTAAAGTGAACATTAATCTGGTCCGCTTAAGGCCGACATTGTTATGTCACAGATCACTTACACAAGACGGAGTACACTCATATATGAGATGACTTGTGATCATTTTGGATTACAGATATACAGATTTTTATTGGTAAAATACATACATTTTACATGTCATTCAATTTTCAAGATTTAAATGTTTCGTGCAGCCATACAATTAAAAATTGTGAGGGTTGCCTCGTATTTTAGTCGGGTCTAAATTTACGACCTTCAATAATATTTGAACTGGAGTATCCACTATCCTATTTTCACTCGCTGTTCGCAGTACAGTATTTTAAATGTAGTACATTTTAACAACATAAAATGAGATCAATTTATAAATTTCGAATCGACCTTGTTGTGAGATGTATTTGAGTTATTTAAGGATTCAACCACAATTAAGACCTCCTATTAGTATGCCTCATTTAATGAGGAGTCTACGGGAGATAATCTTTGTTTTATACCTACTGATGTCATACAGTGAGTCAGTTATGTTCTCTAACGTGATGGCTTAAGTGCACTACAAGTGCACATAAATAATAATAATTCAGCCTATATATGTCCCACTGCTGGGCACAGGCCTCCTCTCATGCGCGAGAGGGCTTGGGCTATAGTTCCCACGCTGGCCCAATGCGGATTAGGGACTTCACATACACCTTTGAATTTCTTCGCAGATGTATGCAGGTTTCCTCACGATGTTTTGCTTCACCGAAAAGCTAGTGGTAAATATCAAATAATATTTCGTAGATACGTTCCGAAAAACAACACAAGTGCACATAAAAGAATAAAAATGCAAGGCCAACCAAATAATCTATATTAATATCAGACTCATTATAATCATCTTCTTACCCCCTTATTCATAAAACTTCACGGGGCTGATTTAGTTAAATTATGTTTTATCCCTTTCTTACAAATACAAAAGTCAAAATGTCAGAACAAACGATTCATAGCTAATTCAGGTCAGTAACACCATTAGTGTTCTTGCGGCTTTTTACCATGCAGGAGCCTGGGCAAGAGAATCGCACTAAGAGTGATAGAGACAGAAAACGTTTCGTTTTCGTAGCGCAAATGATTGGCATCTTCGCTAGTTTTGGCTTGGTTTTTCATAACACGTTTCCTTTACCTACCTTCCTCTCTTTCCAGTGAAAAAAGCGGCCTCATCACTCCCCCCCAAAATGGCGGCGAGGAGTCCCCCCCTCCAGAGAAGGAGCGGGCGGACCAAGAGGACTCGGAGAAGAGGCACGCGCCCGTCCCGCACTCGGCGGAGGGGCCGAACGACGACCTCTACGCGATTCCCGTCAAGTTGAGGGCGAAGAAGGAGCCGCCTTTGCCTCCGGGGTGGGAGAAACATGAAGGTGAGATCTTGTAAAAAAATCATTCAGCTAAACATGAGTTGGTTTATCCCTAAAACTAAACATGAAGGTAAGACACTCGTACTTTCCTTGTAAAAAATCAGAAGGAATAGACCTTTTAGCATCTCTCTGGTCAACTCAGCTGGACATGAGTTGGTTGGTCAGCGCTGGGATATTGTTTGATCCAAGGTAGTCATCATCAAAATCCTCTATTCTCTGTCTGACGAAAGACACTTAAAGAGAAAGTGCTTAGTCAACTGCTCTTCCTAAAGTAAGTTGTGTTCAAATAGCAATGGAATTTAAGAATTAATAAGTCATATTTGGTGGAAAAAAGCAGTGGTGGCCGAGTGGATATGACGTCTGACTTTCAATCCGGAGGTCGGGTGTTCAAATCCTGGCTCGTACCAATGAGTTTTTCGGAACTTATGTACGAAATATCATTTGATATTTACCACTAGCTTTTCGGTGAAGGAAAACATCGTGAGGAAACCTGCATACATCTGCGAAGAAATTCAAAGGTGTATGTGAAGTCCCCAATCCGCAGTGGGCTAGCGTGGGGACTATATAGCCTAAGCCCTCTCGCGCATGAGAGGAGGCCTGTGCTCAGCAGTGGGACGTATATAGGCTGAAATGATGATGATGATGATGAAGTCATATTTCAATGGATCGAAACTCTGGTCATAAAGCAAAGAAAATTCCATCTAGAGAATCGCGTTGGCCATTAAAAGTATGTCAAAGAAACCTTGTATCTTGTAAAAAATGAATACACATAATCACAGAATAAATATAGTACTTGGTAAAGAAGGTTCACTCTCTAACAAAACGCGTCTACGACATATATGACCGCTAGGTGGCGCAAGTGCGAGCAGGCGTCCGTTCCGTAGCGATGCGCGGCAACTAATATGGCTAGACACCAAAATTGGTGTGAGCCGCATGTACCTAGTAGTAGCGACGCGACGAAATCGCGGAGTGAGCCACGTCTGACATATGTAGTTTGCTTCTTATTCCAGACATGGACGGGCCCTACTACTGGCACATAAAAAGCGGCACCATCCAGCGGGAAATACCGAAGATGCTGCCCGTGGAGGCCAAGGAGTCCAGGATCTCTATGGTGCGGGACTGCTCGCTATCGGAGGTCAGAATCTTTGTCTATTCGTACCAGGGACGTTGCGAATATTCGCATCCGCATCCGCAACCGCGGAACTTCCGCATTATTTTCAAAATCCGCATCCGCATCCACATAAAATCTATGCGGAGCATAATGCGGATGCGGATGTCGAACAAGTCAGTACAGTAGGGTGATTCACTTTTGTATGGAGAAAAAAAAGTTGTAATATTTTTCCTGACTTTGCTCACCAATGGAGCCTCCCCACACTAAAAACTATCTATTTAAATTTTCAAAAGAATCGAATAACGTTTAGAGGTTGCACAAGTTGAAAAGGTAGAATGAGAACCCCATGTTAAAGATGTAAATCAAACACCAAGTTCGGGCTGAGACTGACTCGTACTTTATTTACTCTTACCCACATGCGTATATTACAAATATCAGATCTACCCACAACCTCCTTTTTACAGTAATTGTTTACAATTAAATTAAGCTACTACATTATCCTTTTCTAAAGAAACAAAAAAAAAAGTAATAAAAAATATAGGTTGACAAAGTACAATAAATTAGCCATTATTAGTTATTTTTACACCTTGCACATGCATTTTCAACATCTATTCTTTACAAACAATAAAGAAAGATATGAATGTAAAAAAAAAAAATACATACCTAACTGAAAACATCGAATTATTACTATTTTTTATAATCAAAAGTGGAATTATATTCAATGTATTTTAAACAATATAATGATTAATGTTGATTTAAACCTGTAGAAGCTTATAGAATAACTGCATTTGGAATAAATTCCTATACAAAAAATACTTTTATTTGTTTTTTATATATTTAACAATTTACACCTACAATTTACATTTAAGTACCTACTTATTACTGCAATGTAATTAACATCCTGTTTTATTTATAGGTATTAGGTACCTTATGTTTTATTTTCATTTAATTACACCATAATTTATAAATTAACATGCATTATCATATTTTAATACTATTAATTTAAACACTTGTATACATACAATTTATAATAATTACCTGTTATTAATAGGTACCTACGAATGACAATTTATCATGGATTTATTATGATAACAGATATTTCCATTTACGGGTTACGGGTAACATTTTTGAACGTGAGAAAAAAAAAAAACATAGGCATTGCACATTATACATCTTAGTGACATTTTTATACAGGTGTTTTTGTTTATAAATATATAATGTTATAAATATTAATACTTTTCGTTTTACCACGACTTGATGTGTCATCACTCAGCACGTTTAGTAGCCCCATCGATCAGGTGGAATGACCGTCCTGCCGGAACGAGTAATATACAGATTATTGTTTGCATTATTATCATTAGACGCTGGGGCCGGGCGAGAATCGCTTGCAGTGCAGTTGTCCGACCGCTGCATAAGTGAAGCATTCGAGGGTGACGTCATCGCGGCGTTATCAGTTGGAATGTCTAAGTCGTCATAAGGCAGGAGGCACACAGGGCTTTCAGATTCGGAATCCGAACGATTATCAGAATCGCATATTAGGTGACGTCGGTTTCTTATTAAAATGCCTCCTCCTATTATTTGTATTGCATACGATCGTATTCCACGAATCGATTGAACAATACCGTTGACCCACTTTTTATTAACCCTAACTTTTACTTTCTGACCTGGTACAAAAGGAGTTAAATCGCGAGCACCTTTATCATAATAGTCCTTTTGCTTACTTTGCCGTAGTTGAAGCTCGGATCTAACATGCTTTGGAATTTTTGGTTTAAGAAGTTTCGGTGGGCAAGGAACTATACTTCTCAATTTGCGGCTATTAAGCAATTCGGAAGGAGAAGCGAGTGTACTACTTATAGGGGTATTCAAGTATTCCAGCAAAGCTAACCTAAACTCGGTACCCTCAACCTGCGTTTTCTTGAAAATCTTCTTAACCGTTTGTATAGTTCGCTCCACTTGGCCATTTGACTGGGCGTAATGGGGCGAAGAAGTGACATGCTGGAATTTCCATGATTGAGCAAATAACTTGAAGTTTTGGGAACTGAATTCAGGGCCATTATCAGACATAACTATATCTGGGATACCTTGGCGGCTGAAAATCATTTTCATATGCTGGATTACATTGTCAGATATCAAAGACTTTAATTCTACAACTTCTACATACTTGCTGTAGTAGTCGACGACTATAAGATACTTTTTATCATTCCAGTGAAAAATATCGGCACCTATTTTGGACCATGCTCTGCTAGGAACCTCATGCGAAATAAGTGTCTCCTTTTTATTTTCATTTTTAAATAGTAAACAGGGTTGGCAATTATTGATTAAGTCTTCTACTTAACTGTGAATTTATATTTGGCCAAAACATTATTTCACGAATTCTCAATTTACATTTTTCGAGGCCAAGGTGACCAATGTGCACCCGCCTTAACAATTCACTACGCATGCCGGAGGGAATAATTATTCTATCACCCTTCCATAGCATACCGTAAGCCTCAGTTAATTCATCCCGATATCCCCAGTAGGGCCTAACTTCATTACATACTTCTTGTTTGTTATTTGGCCACCCATTTTTTATATACTTTGCCAACAATTGTAATTCCGTATCCTCTTGTGTTAACTTCTGAATATGCATAAAATGTGTGTCTACAAGCGGGTTACTAACTGCCACAGCACAAACTTGCGCTCGGGCATCTAGGTAATCACGCGGTTCTATTATCGGCGCACTGGACGGTTCAACAGCGCGCGACAGCGTATCGGCTATAAACAAATATTTACCCGGCTTGTAAATTAATTCAAAGGTATACGGTTGTAAACGCAATAGCATTCTCTGTAGACGTGCCGGAGCCGATGCTATTGGCTTGCTAATAATACTGACAAGTGGTTTGTGGTCAGTTTCTATTGTAATATCGCTTCGACCGTATATGTACGTATAAAACTTTTCGCATGCGTACACGCAAGCCAAAAGCTCTTTTTCAATTTGAGCATATGATTGCTCAGCTTTAGTCATAGCACGTGACGCGTAACACACGGGTAGATTATTTTGCATAAGGCAACATCCTAGACCGTTTTTACAAGCATCTACTGATATCACGACGGGGGTGTCCAAACTGTAATATTGTAATATAGGAACACTTGTCAAGCATTCTTTAAGACTATTGAATGACCTTTCATGCTCATCATTCCAGTGCCATTCCACTTCTTTCTTAAGAAGTTGTCTCAAAACATGATTCCTATCTGATAAATTAGGTATAAAATTACCAACATAATTAATCATACCTAGAAAACGTTCTAAGTCCTTTACGTTCAATGGACGTGGCATATTCCTTATCGCGGACGTGTGCGCATCGTCAGGGTAAATGCCGTGAGGAGTGATCTTGTGACCTAAATATTTAATTTCCGATAATCCAATTTTACATTTATTTAAATTCAGTTTTAAATTTATTTCTCTGCATCTGTCCAATACCATTTTCAATCTACGGTCGTGTTCCTCCTTAGTGCTGCCGTAAATAAGTAAATCGTCAACAAATAAACATACACCTGGAATGTCGTCGAAGTGCTCATACATTTTTTTATGGAACACCTCCGATGCAGATGAAATTCCGAAAGGAAGACGCAAGAATTTATACCTACCGAAACTAGTATTAAATGTACAAAGGTCTGTACTATCAGCATGTAATTTTAGTTGCCAGAAACCCTGTTTGGCATCCAAAGTACTAAAATACTTGGATCCACCTAGGTTAGCTGTAATTTCGTCCAAAGTAGGCAGTTTAAAATGCTCGCGCTTGATTGCTAAATTTAAATCACGTGGATCCAAACAAATCCTAATGTCCCCGTTGGCCTTTCTAGCGACTGTCATGCTGTTGACCCAGTCTGTCGGGCCCTCAACCTTTGCAATAATTCCGTCTTTAATCATTTCGTCTAATTTACACTTTACCGAATCTTTCAAGGCCACTGGAAGCTTCCTAGGTGCATGCACCACTGGCCTGACGTTTTCGTTGAGCTCAATTTTATAATGGCCTGGCATGCAACCTACCCCCTCAAAAACGTCTCTGTACTCCGTAAAAATACTATGATTTAAATTACTTTTCTCATCACCTTTCACCTCCAATACTAATTTTACTAAATTTAACTCGCGACAAGAGTCACGACCTAAAACAGGTGGCGAATCTACATCGGCTATTATAAAATCTACAATATAGCTACGATCTTTATGCTGCACCTTTAAATGACACTGACCTACAATTTTTATGCCCGTACCAGAATAACCCTTTAATCGGACTAAAGACATTCCTAACTCTCGCTCAGCTATGCCTAAATCTCGCAAACAGGTACGCGGGATGATGTTCACGTCGGCCCCAGTGTCCAATTTAAACTTCAACTTACTATCATTAATCGTCAAATCGACAGACCAATCATTTTGAGAATCAGAAAGATAATATATTACTCGTACCTGATCGGTTGAGTCATCCGCTTGAATCTCGTAAACTGTGCACATCCGGGAAAAGTGATCAAATCTGTTGCAGTTCAAACACCTCTTTCCTGCAGCAGGACATCTAGAGTTCCCATGTTCATACCCACACATTGAACACCATGCACTACGCTCACTACCACGACCATGTTTGTGCGTCAGCTGATTTCGTTGCATCGGTGGACCCCAGCGCTGCACTGGCGCGGGCGCGGGCGGGTGAGCGGGGGGCGCACGAGGACGCGATAGCTGCCTGCTACCGCGGGGCCACGCGCGCGTTGCTCCTCGATGCGCGGACGCTCCTCGCCGAGATACCCACATTACCCGATTTACATCACTAATATCACTATTGTCTTCACAAGCCGTTTCCCGCACTACTCCGTGATGCCCAAAATAATCTCGTTGTACCGCATAGGCGTGATGCTCCACAGATTCTTTTTTTATGGCTCCGGCTTGTACCTTCGAAATTTGCGCAACATTACAAATATCTAATGATTTTTTCAAAGTTAAATCTGGTTCCCGTAGTAGTCTTTCTCGAATCGCTTGGTCCTTTATTCCACAAATAAGTCTGTCCCGAATTAAAGTCTCCATTAGGTCTTTAAATTCACACGAACTTGCCAATTTTTTTAACTCGAACGAGTATTGTTCGATAGACTCGCCTTCCTTTTGATCGCGAGTAAAAAATCTGTGCCGTTCAATAGTTAGATTCTTTTTAGGCAGGAAAAATGAGTCAAACTTAGCCAATAATTCCGTTGATGTCGTTATTGTTGATTTATCAAATTGCTCGTACACTTCTCGGCACTGCTCGCCGATGACATGTAAAAGGATGCTTAATTGCACTTTCTTGTCTTTCTTCGTCAGCTCACACGCTTCATAATAAATGAGAAATGCGTTCTTCCATTTTTCCCACTCTTTTGACAAATTTCCCGTAGTAACATTTTCTAAACTATTGACGAACGAAAATGGCGGCGGCGGTGGCAAAATCGAGTCCATAATGAAAGTTCACACAAGTATGTATTTTCACAAATTGTCACCAAATCGTACCTATCTTCTACAGCACGTATACGTAAAGTTAACTACGTAAACCGTAAAACACAATTACTTTAAACACTTTTCTATTTAGGTTCTTTTATTTCGACTGCGCCATGTTAAAGATGTAAATCAAACACCAAGTTCGGGCTGAGACTGACTCGTACTTTATTTACTCTTACCCACATGCGTATATTACAAATATCAGATCTACCCACACCCCATACATTGCGTGAAAATGAACTATGTTCTAAAATGACAAAATATAATGAACTGATACTAAAATCGAATGAGAAAACTGAATTTTGCGTCTAAAACACGAAAAAAGCACTTTTCCTTTAGAAACAGGTGGAAAAACTGAAAAATCTTAATTAGAACATTTATCGAGTAACCAAAATCCAAGTTTATTACTAATTTTAAAATTTATTTATATGTAGAAGGTTCAGTATCACACTACTCTCCGCTTTGATGGTAGCCGCTTAAACCATTTTCTACCCTCCGATGTAGAGTCGTTGGTTATTTGAAAAATCTTTGTTGATGTTGTGCAACCTCTAAATGTTGACCGATTTTAATTTCTTTTAACGTATAATATTTTTTTATCAGTTAGAACAAGAATTCGAGCAAAGTCAGATGAAAATCGAAAATTCGGAAAAATGAAACACCCTACAGTACAGGAACGTCTTAGCGGCAGCTTAAGGGCTAGGTAATTTCGTCATTAGATATAACGAAATCGTCTAGATCCAGAAAAGTCGGCCAAGTTACTGTTTATTTAATATAACGCACGCATATTCTTGCTCAAATACTAAACGATTCGTTTTTTTTTATAAAAAATACTAAAATTGAATATTTGACGTTTTTTAAGTACCTATTCTTGACATCCGCATCCGCTGATGTGAGCCTTTAAATATCCGCATCCGCATCCGTGGGTGTCAAAAAATCTGCATCCGCAACATCCCTGATTCGTACCCCTTCCCCTTTTCCCTTTTCTCTATATTACTTTACTCATGTTTGACAAATAAATTATCTTTATCTTTATATTTTTTCCCCTTTTTTCGTAGCCCTTTGGACGCCAAACGCCCTTAAAGACGTCTTAAAAAGTCGAGCCCGTGGCGCCAAGAACGTTTATATTTGGTAGCTGCTAGCTTATGCCAGAGATATATTGGCGTATGCATGACGTTTTTGGGTTTGACAGATGGCGTTCAACGGGTTAAATAACACCACATAAATCAAACTATTATGACATACTTTTTAATGTTGCATATTTTATTACATTTCTGACTGAGCTCAAATATAAATTATACAACAACTCAGACAACTATAATATTCATAATGCAATACTTCCTCACTGTACAGAACAAAGGACATCAACGCGTTTCTAACCCAACAGACCCGCACTTCATTAAAACAGTTTTTTAACAACAGGTGAACAAGTACGATGGAGTCATGACCTCCTCCGTGACCAGAAGTACTACCAGTGGGGCGCTGGCGGATCATACGGACCAGGAGGCTGAGAGGAAACGGAAGGAGGAGATGTCATATAAGTAAGTTGGTGTTATTGTCCATACAAAATACATTTACTGTACTAAGCACAGATGGAATGAATAGCCAAAATTTTCCTTTCATTTTTTTGCATTTTTCTTTCTGTTAGATTTTGTTACCATATGATCAAAAACTAGATTAACCCTTTCCCTGGCATAGTATGATTTATCGACCACATACGCGCCAATATAATTTCAACTTTAGCCTTCCGATTTAAGGTCCAAATTAGATTGGAGTTTCGGGAAATGTGTGACTTGTCTTCAAATGAATCATCAAAGCTGGATTAATTAGAATATATATGGATATTTTGGGTAAATCTTGTAGATTGGTGCGGCCTGGAAAAGAGTTAAGATTGAGACTACCATCCAATGAAAATATTCCAATAGTAAGTAAGGTTTACTCGGCTAATTCCGAAATTCGGGATATTCCGAAAATTACTAATATCTACCAAACGCGGCTACATTTAGCGTCCCGAGCCAACTGACGCGGGGAGGGAGATACTTGAACGTCATAAGGGAGTGTTGCCAGAGCAAATAATGTAGCCGCGTTTGGTAGATGTTAGTAATTTTCGGAATATCCCGAATTTCGGAATTAGCCGAGTGGCTTACGGAGTTTACATAATTAGGAGAATTTTTACGATGATATAATGCCGCTCGAATTTGTGAAAATTTTGCGCCGCTCTTCACAGCCATTCAACCCTGGCCCCTTTGGCTTAAGGGGAAATACTTGCTACTTATGTAAATGGCGTTAACGCTTATAACGACCACTAAAATCTGCAAAAAATAAATGACGATCTGTGGCGTCAACATCAACTAAGAGTGATATTGCTCATGACTAGTCATGACGTGTTTCGTCGCCAAATTATAAATCTCTCTCTGTGGTCGCTCCCTCATGACTGAGGATCGTGGTCATATGTGAATGTGGATTCTCCACACCTTGTCTTTATGATCTGCCTCCAACGGTGCCTGTTCATCGCGTCTCTGACAACCGAGCAAAAGTTGGTTGAGGCTGGGGGTGGGCCCCTTTTAATTGATCGCGCCATCTCGTTGAAGATAGTCCTCGGCTTCGTTTGCCCTCCGTGTCTCCAACAATGATCAGCTTTTCAAGGCATTCATCTCCCCTCCTCATTATGTGTAAATTATAAGTAAAGTTCCCGTTTTTCTTCCACAGACGGCGCAGTTTCCCCGCTCGTCCCGAGCCCGACAGCGCGCGTGCCGTGCGCTTCTTCGTACGGTCCCTGGGCTGGGTGGAGATATCCGAGGCAGATCTGACCCCAGAACGTTCCAGTCGCGCCGTCAACAAGTGCATCGTCGATCTCAGCCTGGGCCGGAACGATCTGCTCGACCAAGTCGGTCGCTGGGGTGATGTAAGTAGCCTTATGTCATGTAGTACCTACCTGGGTGAAAATATTCGAGGCAGATCTGACTCCAGAACATTCCAGCTGCACTGTGAATAAGTGCATCGTCGATCTGAGTCTGGACCGGAACGAACTACTCGACCAAGTCGGTCGCTGGGGTGATGTAAGTAGCCTGAAGTCCTAGATTCTTTGTTGGGCTGGATCGAGATTTCTGAGGCAGATCTGACTCCAGAACCATCCAGCCGCGCCGTCAACAAGTGCATCGTCGATCTCAGCCTGGGCCGGAACGATCTGCTCGACCAAGTCGGTCGCTGGGGTGGTGTAAGTAGCCTGAAGTCCTAGATTCTTCGTTGGGCTGGATCGAGATCTCCGAGACAGATCTGACCCCAGAACGTTCCGTAATAGTAACCTACTTCTCCGAGATACGTTAGTCCAGGCCTCCTTTCCCTCAATAATTTTCAAAAAGAAGTCCTGGCTGCAATCCAGCTTCTGTTGAGTACCTATTGTTAATAACAAACATCTTTTCTTTCCTATATATCATATTCAAAATACCTTAATTCCGTATCATTGTTCCGTCATTTCCAAATCTGTTCCATCCTCCGCCAGTACCTTATTGCAAGTTTTAAGTAAGTACGTACCTATTTTCTTTTCCATGGTCAAATAAATACTTTATAACATTTTTCATTTCAGGGTAAAGATCTGTTCATGGACCTGGACGATGGGGCCCTGAAGCTCATCGACCCTGAGAGCCTGAACACTCTGCACACACAACCTATACACACCATACGCGTGTGGGGTGTGGGCAGAGATAACGGACGGTAAGTATTACCTGTACCTACTGAAGGAAAAATATAAAATCTATACTTAATGGGCGCGTTGCGTATTATCCTAATCTCTATCCACTTACTCTTAACCCATTAGATTTCCAGGATTTATCAGTTCATTTAATGGAGGATTCCACTTCCACCAGATTTTAAGGTTACCTTTTGAAGAAGATTATGTATGCGCCTCGAGGCCCATTAATTTGGTTGCAATTAAATTTACTCTTCAAACTAAATGATGTTCCATGTTTTATATTAACAAATCGTGTGTTGAAGGATAATGTTTTATTGTGACTCAATATTTCCTTTTTGTTTTGCTACCCTGGAACAGTGAAAGGTAAATAATTAAACATGACCGTCTTCAGATAGTATTTAAAATTATTGTTAAATTGTATAACACAACTTTATGTTAACGTTTTATTTTAGGATAATAATATTGTACTAGTATGCATTCCAAAGTGCCTTGAAAGTAAAAAAAGAAAGAAGTATCTAGAAGTATCGAGGAAGTAGAAAGTATTTAGTGTTGCAAAGTGCTGTGTAATCTGTTTGAAAAAATACCTAGGTAATTAAAAAAAAATTACAAAGAAATCTACACATATCTTCAAGTTTTCCGACTGGGTATCATTTCTGGGACAGTCCGTAAGTCACGGCGGTACATAGTGGTTAAACCCTGGATGGCGCAAGTGGCCTAATAAAGGTCTGTGCACACCGGTTTGCGTGTGCGTGACGTGCACGTGCGCGTGCGCTAAAACGTTGGAGCCGCACACGCACACGTCACGCAAGCGGTGTGCCGTCTCTCATAAAGATCTGTATACTACAACGCTGCACGCGCACGTCACGCACACGCAGCCGGTGTGCACAGGCCTTAAGAGTATCTCATTACAGGGACTTCGCGTACGTGGCCCGCGACCGCGCGACGCGGCGCCACATGTGCCACGTGTTCCGCTGCGAGGCGCCGGCGCGCAGCATCGCCAACGCGCTGCGCGACATCTGCAAGCGCATCATGATCGAGCGCTCCCTGCAGCCGCCGCCGCGCCCCACCGACCTGCCCGCGGCCAGGCGTCCCCGCCCGCTCTCCGGTACATACTGTTCGCATTCTTCTTTTCAGATCATATAGCACAATGCTTGTCTGAGTCCCAGCCTGAGTTTCACAGACTTATTCCAGAGGTTTCGCTATTCATTAGGTCGGTGCAAGATGTACGGAGTCGTTTCACAAAACAAGGTTAGGAAAGGCTATTCAACCGCATGGGCAGTGGAATTTCAGGAATAAAGTTCAGAAGAAAGGACACAAAAGACTTCATTTCGGCCTATTTCTTTGAGATAACTAATTTTTTTAACCATATCCTAAAAATATAAAGGCTTCTGTAATGTCTTAGAAGCAGACACTGATGAGCGCCCCAAATAACTTTGTAAATGTGAAGCGAATTTCTGCATAACGTGAACTTATTTGTCGTCGGGCTGAGTCTGCCTCTGAAGTGAACTTCTGAAGAAGTGAAATTTTTAGGCCTGTTGAAACAGGCGTAAAAGCACAACCTACAAGTATAGGTACATGTAATCTTCTAGATATTATCATTTCTTGCGTTCTTCCCGGCTTTCTTGCTACAAGGCTTTGTTCGCCAACAGCAACAGTTGAGATACTCTTGACAACGCAAATTTTCAGAAATTAAACAGTTTTATTTTATTCCAGGGGCTTCATTCCCGACGCCCATGGAGGAGCCGCGCAAGACCGTGCGCGCGCGCTACCTCGGCAGCGCGGAGGTGCCCCGCGCCACCGGCATGGACGTGCTCAACGACGCCCTGGAGCGTCTGGCGGCGGCTAGGGCGCCTTCGGCGTGGCGACCGGTCGCTGTGGCTGTCGCGCCGTCTATGATCACTATTACTGAAGAAGGGGTGAGTGTTTTGGGCTTGGATGTGCGATGCATTGGGGTGAGGCAAAGCTTAAATCTGTGATATACCGTAACGGGCATAGGTAACCTAGACGTCTTTAACGACGCACTGAAGCTACCTCGTTACCGCTCGCCACCTGCATGGTCGTGCTGAACGATGCGTTGGAACGTTTAGCGGCTGCTAACGCACCGTCTGTGTGGCGACCGCTATTACTAATAATGTAGCGAGTTCTCATTGATTACACTTCCTATTAAGAACCCTCTGTTGAACAACAACTCGGTAGTTCATTCAACGAAGTAACCAAACGAACGAATGGTATGGAATGGTGGAATGGTAGTGGTACGAAAGAATGGTATTCGCAAACCGCGAAAATAATTTAGATTACAACCTGTGAGACGGCTCTGCCTACCGCGCTTTCTGTCCTTTGGCAACTCCAACCAGATGCGCTAGCCAGTCGGTGAGAACGATAAGAAACCTAACTGACATAATATTTCTGTCCCCAGGAATCGAGCCCCATAGTGGAATGCCGCGTCCGCTACCTGTCGTTCCTCGGCATCGGTCGCGACGTTCGGCGCTGCGCGTTCATCGTGCACACGGCTCAAGACATGTACGTGGCGCACTGCTTCCACGCTGAACCCTCGTCCGGGGCCCTCTGCAAGACTATCGAGGCTGCCTGCAAGGTAATATATCCTACTTGACTGCATTAGGGTCGGTTGCATCTAACCGTCTGTCACCGTTAAAGCGTTCGCCAAATTTTAATGGGAAGTTTCTTAGATCTCTGCTGGGTGACGTTGATCAGTCTGTTAACTGTGGTTGGTGCAACTGGCCCTAACATGATTCGACGATCCTAGATAGATCCCTAAAATGAAACAAAAAGGTAATAGCTGTTAAACATGGGCCGTCGTCTTGTATTTTTTGGTCCAATTTCGTGTTGAAAATCAGATCCCTAAGTAGGTATTAGGATTCAAAATCATTCATACGTAAGTTAAAAATATAAAGTGTTCACCACTATAGGTATTGATAGTATTGTAGCATTTTATAGTTATTCTGTACCGTCACCCAGGCGACAATAGTAACGTGAAACCATAAAACAATGCTTTTAAAAGTGACCCAGGCGACCGTAGGTACCCGCGGCAACGAGTGGCAAGAGAAAGTTGATTTTCCCAACTAATCAGTGACGCTTTTTTTTTTTGCAGCTCCGCTATCAAAAATGTCTGGACGCCCACGGCGGAGCGCCACCACGTTCACCTGGCGCAGGGTCGGGTGACTCCCGAGGGTCGCTCGGCCAGACCCTGAAGTCTATCGTGGGCTCAGTCATTGGCCGTCGGCCTTCTTGAACACAGGAGGAGTCGAAAGAGGTTAGAATCTAGCCTTGCCTTACCTGCTACTTCTAAGAGTCCTTGGCATTTTGCAACACATTTAGGTAGAGAGTCTGAGGTCCGTTCGATCCTACGAATTGACAGAGGAACTAGTTTTCTGGGGTAAACTAGACCTCATTGGGATTTATCAGCGTCTTGATGTCTCCTTTTATTGATCTTTCGTAAAGATAAACTCACTTATGCGGACCGGGCAGAGCAAAAACAAGTTTTGTGTTTTGTATGAAAAACATAAATTCACTGATTTTTTTTTTAACTAATATGCTATCTGAAGCTAAAAACTAATTACAGGACTAGACACTTATACCTTATCTTATTGTAAGTACAAAGTTTTAGAACAATCTAGCTAGTCGTATTAAAATGAGAGCGTAACTACGTTTGTATGGAGAACGGAGCTTGCTTGAGGACTCTTCATACTTAGGTACCTAGTTTAAATATTAAGATCACAATCGTTATAGAAATTGACGTATTTTTCTCTATTTCCAGATAGAGGTCGCTACTCCCCACGAGGCGGACGCAGGCGCAGCGTAGCTTGCGCATTCCGGGTGCAGTTGCTTGGGTTCATTTATTACTTCTAGTCATATTTCTGCCTTCTATTACCCATTTTTTTTCAACCCAGGTGACGAAATATAATTTGCACAGATTCCCCATACAAGCTGCTTGAAAGATAGGTGAAAATTATGTTTCATCAACTTTACCTACCTACACATACATACAATCTACATATACGAAGGCTATGAGCGAACAGGGCCACCGTAAACCACTTCGTACTTCCTTCATCTATTTGCCTCACTATCGCACTTATTCAAGTGACAGGGAGACAAGAAAACGAAACTTCGACCTAACCTTGTACACCACCACCCTTTCGTGCTCGGCGCTTAATGGACTAATGGTAAAAAATTAAAAATGGAATGCATGAAAGTTGACATTGGGCTGTATAGTAGCCGCGCGCGTCAGTTGCCTATTTAAGCCTGACACACAACTTTTGTCGGTGGAGTCCGTTTGCGATTTTATGGAACGTAAGTATATGGAAAATCGCAACGATTACAAAATAATCTAACGTAATACGTTCGACGAAACTGCACAGTAAAACCGTTAAGGTGTGGTGGCGGGATACTATGGAAAAGGCCACTACTTCATCAGAACACAAGACAGACAAGAGACAGAGAGGCTGGTACAGAAGAGATCAAAAACACGAGCAGTTGAAACAGGCCACATTGTAGGTAATAAACTAATCGGTCTTCTTTCTCTTAAGAATAGAAGCAAGGAAGTTTTACCACACGATTTTCTTGAATTCCCTACTTAATCTACGTTTCCCGCCTTTTGTCCTACAACTGTAGGTATTTCTAAAGAGTTTAGCTTCCTAAGCCCAAGCAACTGCAAACCGCACTATAATATCCAGCTTTACATATTTAGGAGGGATTCAATATTGTTTAAAACTTGTTTTTTAAGAAATTGAAACGTATTGTCATCACAGTAAGGTTCAACTGACATTGCAGGCAAGCTTCACATGGCTTTCGTCATGACTGCATCAATATACATATCTATTAGTTTTTGTATACGGTCTGTCATTTAGAGGGTTATTTAATTATGCACATCTGATGTTAAAAGACAAGAACAACGATTTACGAAAATTTACCACCATTTTTCAGTTGCCTAAGTACTTATTCTTTTTAGTGGTATTTAAAGCAATAGTGTTTTTTTCTCCGTTTCGGCTTGGGCAAAAATGCCTTTGTGTGTCCTCTGTTTACTCTATAGGACGCATTTTTCGACCGTCCGATTCCCGTGAAATTTTCTGAGCAGGTTCGAATTTTTTGTCAATTCACTTTTTGAAAATATTTCAAAATGGCGGTGCTATGGTGATTCACGAACTCTATAGCTCACAGAGCGACTAGTTAACTAAGAATTTACTTGACAACATTTTTATCTCTTCACATTAGAGTCCATTTCTGATTGGTTTTCATTGGTTTAGTTAGACTGTTCAGTAATGAAATTGGCCTAGAATTATTCGACAAATTAAGGTATTTTTAACAGAAGGGAGATTAAATTATTTCTTTTTGTTATTTTGTCCCGTTAGCCAGGAGACAACTAACACACTCTGAGATGATGCTTGGTAGATGGCCCAAAATTTTATGAGGGGGGAATTCAAATCCTATAAAACCTTGTATTTAAATAGTGACCCAGGAGACTTATCCTCAACAACCAAAACAGTTAATACACTCGCCAAATGAGTAAGTTCAACGCCCTTAACGCCATCTAGTGTTATTATTTTGTGTCTAAATGATCGATTAACGTCAGATGTGCATTAAAACAGCTTGTAGGTCATTATAACATAGTGCAGTAAACAAATAAGTGTTCATATACCTATATACTTTTTAATTATGTTAAACTACAGTCAGAAGGTCAGAACACAAGTGTTACAATCTTAATAATATACATGTGTTCAAATTGTTGTATAAAGTCAGTCTGACCTAACTCTGTATCGGTTTGGCAAGCGACATAGTGTAGCAGAAACACCACAGATGTCAAATTTCCACGAAAATAAGACGTCTATATAAAATTATATTATTATATTATTGGCTAAAATGCCAATAGGCATTTTAACATTTTGTCACTGCAAAGTGGGTGCAGAGTTAGCTTAGATGGGTTCTAGAACTATTTGAACATATAGGTACGTGTGTTTTTGACTGTGTCGCCGTCAGATATATCGGAACAACCAGTGTGTTCACAATTATCTGATCAAAGCCTTACCAAGACGTTACAGTGCATGTTCAGATATTTTTGACCACCTATGCCGCTCCGATATATCTGATAGCGACTGCACTACCTTAATTTAGTCCTTATTAATTTTAGATATTAAACACTTACATTCACATTGTTTTGAGGCCGGGTATCACAATATTTAATGTTAGTAACAAGGACTATAACAAATTAACGATTTAAGAGGGTATTTAAATGTTTTTCACGTTGATCTCAAGTTGTTTGAATTTTCGTATTTTATTACATATTTTGGGTTCACAATTTTTAAATTTATTAAAGTATATTTTAATTTTTTATTTATTGTTCGCCTATACCTACAGTTAATAGAATATTTTTTGAGCGTTTGCTCAAATTTTACTGGCGTTGATTGTATATAGGTACAGTCGCCATCGGATATGTATTGGAGCGGCCAAGGCGTTCAAAAATATCTGAACAAGCACCCAAGTTCCTTGACAATAGATGCGTTTTCGGATATTTGTGAAGTCTTTGGCCGCACATATGTATCTGATGATGATTGTACATACCTGTTTTTTTTTTATACTTACACTGAGATTTAAGTATCTCTCTTTTTTCATCAAAAAAAAAGAAAAAAATATGCTTACTTCTC
Organism: Cydia splendana; assembly: GCF_910591565.1. Classification (NCBI taxonomy): domain Eukaryota; kingdom Metazoa; phylum Arthropoda; class Insecta; order Lepidoptera; family Tortricidae; genus Cydia; species Cydia splendana. Next base: position 2,202,546 of record NC_085970.1, read on the forward strand.
TCAGTGTAGTGTTTAACCCAGGTATTTTTGTTAACTACTTTTATAATACCTCAAACTACGTCTACATAACCGCTAAGCTACGCCTCTGCTTAAACTACCAACGATTATTAGACTGGTGGTCACATTTTCAACGCTGAGGTTTGGTACGCAAAAGTAAACCGTACGAGTTACGCTTAAAGCACATTTTTCTTTGAAATTGGACTGCCAGGCTTGATAGGCAAGCGGTTTGAGGTAAGTTTGTATATGCTTTAGCTCCTAATTATTATAAAATCCTAGTCCATAGTTCATTATTGCTTCTGTACATTCGACGCCATTTATAATTTATAAAAAATTCCTCTGTGACAACTGTCACAAGCTTTTTTAGTTAATGTAATTTAAGGTGTAAGAATAAAGTATTAATAATGACCCTGTGGAGTTTGTAAATAATTGTAAACAATGGAATTCGTTTAGTTGTAGGGTAGATAATATTGGAGTGTTAAATGGTGTGAGTTTAATGTGACAGACTTGAGATTTTAGATACACAAAACGGACGGTATGCAATGCAATAAAAATATATTGTTAGTTGCGGACACCTTTACAAAGTCACATCGTTCAGCTCTTAAAGCGCGCTCTCTGTCAATCGCTATGCGATTCTCGCGCGAGACGGAGGGACATAGCGATGTTTTCTCGCGACAGTGACTTTGAGAGGGAGTCGATTGACGATTTCAGTCTGTCGAGCACGGTATGAACTAGTGATAAGATTCGTTTAACTATACTTTGTCCCAACGCTGGACGTAGCATAGTCTAAATTGACCCTATTTGTATAGTAAAAGATATTATTTTTGCTTAGGCTTGTACAAGTTTCTAAATTGAGTGAATTTAATTGCAAAGATAAGTAAATATTTTTGGTATGACACCGCAATGGATGTTTGTAAATTATCGTGTAAGCTTATAAAGGGTCTTTTATGTTGTAAACTTTTAAACTGGGCACTACAAAATACAATCTGTAACCTCATAATAACAAGGGTGTTGAAAACACATTGAGCTTTTTACAATTATATTTCTACACGATATTTAGCGTTCATAATAAAAATTGTAGTAAAAATAAATAGCGAACGCACTCTAATAGTATTCAAATGGAGCTGCCATCTTGATTGAACTTAACTTCAAGATGGCGGCTCGAGCAATGTTAGCTTTGGGCGACTAAAATGACTAGTTTATTTTGTTTTTGATAGTGAATATGGAGATGAATGTTTATCGTATTGAGCGTACTGGGACCCACAAGTTTTCGAATTAACTCCCAAACGAGTTCCAAAGTTAAGGTGACATGAAGGGTAAAATAATAAAGTAATAATAATAATAGTGTTTTTGTGTCTGTAACACTACAACAAATAAGATACTCTATATAACGCAGGGTAGAAAATGGCCTTTAGGTATGCCGCAGTTATAAATAAGTCGATCAACTAGTTTTGTTCTTCTGCACTGTTATCTGTGAGCCAGGAGACACTACAGAGAAAAAAATCTTAAAACATTGACATGTAGATGACTCGCAACGGAATGGGCTTATATGCCTGAACTACAAGTTGCTATGAAACCATGTTTTAGAAGAGTGACCCAGGAGACGCGATCATAATTTATCCATCGAAACAAAAATACAAGTTAATATTTTGTCTCTTCCAAAAATTATTACTGGCAGCTAAAAAGTTAATTCAAATCAATATGCCCTTTCATTTTATAACAGTATACTAGTTTTATGTTTATAATTATATTATAATGACAGATTCCAGGGATTGACTTACTTGCCGAGAGGCTCTGTGACGATAATGTGAACTTTCGTTGTGCAGTCGCCATCATATATATCGTAGCGGCCAAGGTGCTCACAAATATCTGAACACACCTCTTGCCGAGGCGCTACAGAGTGCTTGTTCAGATATTTTTAAGCATTTCGGCCTCACCGAACCGATATATCTGACTGATAGCGACTGTGCCACAGTTTCATAATAATTCCACATTCCATCTTTCGCCTGATAGTTGACTAGTCAATATTTTAATTATGTATGTATGTATGTATGTATTTACTTTATTGTACATAGAAATATAAACACGATAAACACAGTTACAGAGTCAATTAAATACAACAAAGGCGAACTCATCCCTGAATGGGATCTCTTCCAGTTAACCTTTGAGGAAATGAGTAGGACAGAAGTAACGATGAATGACAAACAAAAGCAAAAGTGTACAATCCCTAAAATAAATAAAATGCACGTTTTGAATACACATTACTCCTCTCTGTGGTCGCTCCCTCATGACTGAGGATCGTGGTCATCGGTGGATGTGGATGCTCCACACCTGGTCTTTATGATCTGCCTCCAACGGTGCCTGTTCATCGCGTCTCTGACAACCGAGCAAAAGTTGGTTGAGGATGGAGCCCCTTTTAATTGATCGCTCCATCTTGTTGGAGATCGTCCTCGGCTTCGTTTGCCCTCCTCATTATGTGGCCGAAGTAGGACAGTATGCGCTGCTGGCAGACTGTGGATAGGCGAGTCCGGACACGAAGCTGTGAAAGGATCGATACATTGGTGCGCATGGCGGTCCAAGGTATCCTCAACATACGCCTCCAGCACCACATCTCGAATGCATCGATCCTTTGCCTTTCTCGGGCTCGTATCGTCCACGTTTCCACGCCATACAGAAATATGGGGAATACTAGAGCGCGTACTAGCCGGGTCTTGGTGGTGATGGTTATACCTCTCTTCTTCCAGATGACATTCAGTCTGGTCATCGCGTCCTTAGCTATACCAATACGCCTCTTTATCTCAGGTACGCAGTCGCCATCATCGTAGATCAGTGCGCCCAAATAGACATAGTGGTCCACGATATCAACCCCTGGGATGATGTTATTTATTACACATTACTCCAAATATACATAAATAGAAATATAACAATACAAGAATACATATACATATTTGGTTTTGATTCTTAAGATGTTAAAACATTTTAAGTAACATCTGAAAGGCCATTTTCCACCCCCAAATTAGAATAAGACGTTCGGGTTAGAAATCACAAACTAGCTTCAAAATATATTTCAAATATTAGGATCAGTGTCGCTTTTCACTTTATATAACATACGTCAGTACACACTGAGCTGTTCTTACTATACGTAATATAGTGTTAATCACACTTTAAAATAAGTAATTAAAATTATTTATACAGAATATAAATCGATATTTAAGTCCGAGTCTCTTCGCTCGGTTGTTTAGATGCAATAGATGTGAAAAATGCAAGCTTCGACTGCCTTTTACCAGATGAAGTATATGTCAATATTTTCTATAAATTGTAAACGTTTATATGTAGTTATTTAGATAGCTTCAGAATCCCGTTTAGCTCACCGTTGGATAAGATGGGAATAATGTTATATACTGTCATCGCTTCAACAGCTTAAAAGCCTTCAAACTGTGGCTTTTAATGAATACTTTTGTGAAATTAATAAAAAAATATTAATAAACACATGCCTTGTCTTTTATTACCATAAACCTTTCGTTTGCTTAAAGAAAATTAATTCTCAGTTTTGTAAAAGAAAACAAGAAGTCGTTCATTCTGGGGACCTAATATTAAAATATTAACCCCACCACGCATAATAGCCGACGCTCATTGTAAAAGGTTTGATTGGATCAACTTTTTGTTTTGTTGTTGTTATTCTTTCCCGTCAGCCAGGCGACTACATTCGCAAAGGTATTGTAACTGTCATAAAAAAAGACATTAAATTGTTATAAAATGAATACAAAACTAAAATTAACTACAATTAAGATAACTAAAGCTAAAAAATTAAAAATACCAATACAAATTTTGCGCCCTTGGTAGGGTGCCCATCACGCAGGCAGCGTTCCAGCGCTGGATTGCTATGGCCAATCTTTGCGCGCGAAAGCTGCCTGCGCGAGGGTCACCTAAAAATATATGTTCGGTCATTTTAAATATCATAAAACTTGGTTTTAAGAGTGACCCAGGAGACCTTGATTATGGCAAGTGACAAGAAAATGTTGATTCGCCCAAAAACATTTTTGCACGAGTTTTCTTACGACATTTTACGGCTGTCTTCCGACTGTAAAGCCTGACCATTAATATATGATCATTGTAAAGAGGGGGCGCTGTCATTCTTATTCATATTGTGACAGTTGTATGAAATAATTAGTTCGAATGAAATTCCGCAACATGGCGCGTGTCCGCGTGATCGTATATTACTGGTCAGGCTTTACTTCCTTAGGTCGAATAGAGTATAGAGTGAACTTACTTAATGATGTAGGTACCTACATCATAATTTTTAGGGTTCCGTACCCAAAGGGTAAAACGGGACCCTATTACTAAGACTTCGCTGTCCGTCCGTCCGTCTGTCACCAGGCTGTATCTCACGAACCGTGATAGCTAGACAGTTGAAATTTTCACAGATGATGTATTTCTGTTGCCGCTATAACAAGAAATACTAAAAACAGAATAAAATAAAGATTTAAATGGGGCTCCCATACAACAAACGTGATTTTTGACCAAAGTTAAGCAACGTCGGGAGTGGTCAGTACTTGGATGGGTGACCGTTTTTTTTTTGCTTTTTTTTTGTTTTTTTTTTATATGGTACGGAACCCTTCGTGCGCGAGTCCGACTCGCACTTGCCCGATTTTTATTTTCGAACCCTTCACTTGGCATACATCATTTCCGAGTTGTGGGAATTAAACTTTCTATCAATTAATTAAATTTCATGGACATATCGCGCTGCAGGAATTTGCGACGCAAAGAGTTAAAAGGACTATATGGACCGTAGGTGGACTTTCCTATAAAAATACGAGACAAAAGCTAATACTTTTCCCTACACTGGGGTATTAAAAAAAGCTGAATCTCTATTCATTATAAATATTTATTCATAATTATTACATTTGGGCATGCCGGCCCGATTACACTTGCAACTAAACCAAACTAAAATAACTCAAGTGTAAACGAGGCTTAATTTCAAGTATACAATCATAATTTACAGTAAAAACGAATTTTGTTATTTCTATTGCTATTGTTATTGTGTATACTCAAGAACAAAGAAAATGGACCAATTTGCATATAATCTTTTTACAAAGTGATCTGTTTTAATTACTCTTGAGTGTAGTTACTGCTCCACTTATAGTAAGGTCATAAATGTAAAATAAAGTTTTACTTCGCTTCTTACTGCAACAATGAGACTTGAATATAAATTATGAGTTTTTTTTAAAGAATAATAGTTTTTTTTTGTAAATTGTAGCTATGTTAATTCTGTAAAACGAATTGCATCCAAAATTGCGATCAACGCATGTTTATTATATAAAATAACTTATTGTTCCAAGATGGTTTGCAATTGATGTTTTCATAATATTATATTACTTATATCAAAGAGAATAAAGTCTATAGAGAAGGATTGTCAAAGTAAATTATGTAGCCACTGTAAATTTACTGCCATCTTTCGACAGAACATAAAACTGTTAGAACGCCATTTGACTTTGATCCTTATTCTTTCAGTGATATGTTTTAACTTATTAAATATTAATATTCACGCCATCTACTCGACTATAGGCCAAAGGTATGGTTCCATGTTTTCGAGCGATGGCGCCACAACCTTCAGCCTATGCTCGAGTAGATGGCCTGAATATTAATATTTAAAAAGTTAACACATATCAGTTTAAGAATAAGGATCAAAGTCAAATGGCGTTCAAACAGGTTTAATCTTCTGTCAAAAGATGGCAGTAAATGAGGTAGCTACATAATTTACCATGACAGTAACTCTCTTCTTCAAATCCTCTTTGCTTATATAAAATGTTTTATACACATACACGTTCTTAGTTATAGGTAAACTAGCTATATCTATCTTTAAGTAAAACATTTGGAACGTTATACCCTATGAGTATGTAACTACACATTTTTTGGAGGTTGGTTGGTGGTGGGACGGTTGAACACAGGACACAAAATACCAACCGCACAAACATACTGCTGCTGCAACTGCTGTTAAAATCATTGTTTGTTTCTAAAAATTTCGTTAGTTATTGCTTCCCGGGATGTAACTCGTAAAGTAGTTAATGTCTAAGAATGTTTGTACGTCTTTCAACCTCAACGGCTACCAACGGAGTGGCAGCTGACATTCACGAGGCTTAATTATATACAACTCCCTTAACTTTAAGAGTTATCGCCCGGTAAAGACTTAAGGCTCATTTAGACGGTGCGAGAACTCGCATGCGAGTTTCATTAAATTGCGGTATTTGGTATCGTCCTTGGGTCGTCCCATTCGTTTTTCGTCAAGTTCTTAAATAAGTCCTATTCTGCTTTCGTCACGCATTCTACATTAAAAGCCACCGACGATTGTGACGAATTAAGAATGGGTGACGAATTCAGAATAGTACTAATTTAAGAACTTGACGAAAAACGAATGGGACGACCCAAGACGATACCCGGTATCTGATTGGTCGGCTGAATTGGATGTAACCAATCTCAATGTAACTAAAATCGCATACGAGTTCACGCGCCGTCTAAATCAGCCCTCAGTTATAAAAATCTGTAACGGACCAATAGTGGAGCAGTAACTATAGGGGGTCCAAGAGTGTAAAACTAAATGATATCGTTTATACAAATACGTGGGCCATACTGAAAGTTTCTGGATTCTGACATAAGTGGCCAGTTCCAGGAATTTTCAGTATGCCCTAAGCAAGAGCGCTATATACAAACCTATATGTTACGTAGAAAGGAACAGATCTTACGTGGCCCTTTGTTTCCCGTAAAGTTTTAAGTCATAATGTATTGTTTGTCATATCATTAGTCCTAAAACTGAGACCGTTAGCTTTTCAGGATTTTCGTAAGAATATCCTAGTTGTTAGGTTAGGTTTGTTTTATGGCAATCTTGAAAAGTTACGCGTTTCTGAATCAAACTAATTATGACTAACGAAAATGCGGACAAATAATACATTATGACTTAAAACTTTTTGGGAAATAATAGAGCCCTTACGTGATGTGTCGTGCGCGCCCGGACATTTTGAAACTTTTCAAAAGAAATATAACTATGGGTTCAAAATAATAAAAATATAACGCAGTCCCGTTTCTTCAGCATTCAAAAGAAATCCTCAAGCACGAAGTTTTTTCGGACACTTTATGCAGTGTAAGAGTTAATAACCTCAACAAAAACGATTATTTCTTTGACTGGGATAAAATATACAGTATGACCATAGAAAAAACGCTAAAGACGCGTAAAGAAGTAGACACTTTAGCTGCAGTTTTGACAGGTGGCGCTGTACGGCAACATACGATTTGTGTAACTGTCAAACGTTAGTGCTTTACAATTTACTTACCTACATGTCAATCTTTGAGTATTTTTCTTAGCAGTTAAGTAAATATAAGAGCGTTTCTCGTCCCCTTATTTCTTTGGGCACTTAGTGACCTAGGGATCTAGAAATTTCAATGATATTTTTGCTTATCTGACAGAGGATAGATATAGGATGGTAGGCTACCAAACAACCAGAAATATTAACTGAAATAGATGTCATATATGAAGGGAAAAATGACCAAAGCCTCCAGTGTCTAGAGCTGGAATCGAACCAGCGTCCCCCGTTTACCGAACAGGTGCCTAAACCACTCGGCTATCGGTGAAATAGTAGTGTGTCTACCAGAAAGAACACCAATTAAAATATTTTCACAGAAAGTAATTTAATTTCATCAGATATATTATCAAAAATTTTGACTCCTAATGTAGACTGCGGTAAAGTCAAAAGAAATTAGGCGTTCGAACGCCCGTGATCTTGAACGCAGTTTCAAAATGTAAATTTCATAATGTCCGGGGCCTACCTTGCATGGAATAAATAGTTTACAGTGTATATATTAGTACCGCCTGCGCTACGTCTTCATTGGAGGTTCCGGTAGTACTGCATTAACCTGAAATTGATAATTATCTGTTAAAACTATATACGAGTCACAACCTAGGGGCTATTCATAAATTACGTCATTTCAAATTAGGGGGGGGGGGGGGGGGGTCTGGACATCGGATGACGGTAGCATGAAGTAGGAGGAAATGGGGTCATTTGAAGCATGATTTTGGGATGATTATAGGGGGGGGGGGGTCAAAAATTGTCAAAAATCGATGACGTAATTTATGGACAGCCCCCTATCTACTTAATCTTATAAATTAAAGTATCGAGTAAGTATTAAACGTATAAAAATGAGATCTAAAGGGGCCCACAGATTACCCGTTCGCCGGACGATATCAGCCTGTCAGTTGTTCGGAGCTGTCAAATTTTGCGTTTAACTGACAGGTCGATATCGTCCGGCGGACTGGACCATAAGGACCCTTCTGTACTGGAAAGCCACATATGTGTAACACAAACCATTTGAACTGTTAAGTACAAGAACAAACAGGAACACTGAACTGACCATTAGTACCTAGTATATCTTTGGGCTTGTGCACAACTCACGTTAGGTTCGATGGGGAGAGGGGGGTCACGAAAAAATCACGATAGATCACGGGGAGGGGGGTATAAGGAAACCTCACGTGTATTTTTCTACAGTAAACGAAACTAAGAAAAAAAAACCTAACACATGAGTAGATACTTTTTCTCAGTTTCGTTAAACATAAATCTTCACTCTGCACTTCAAAATAGCGAGTCTATTTAACGAAACTAGAAAAATAAACAAGATTTTCTATGTACAATACTATTTATCTTAAAATTAGATCGAATGAAAAAAAAAAAATACACGTGAGGTTCTGTGGGGGAAGGGGGGTAGACAAAAACCTCACCAAATATCACCAAGGGAGATATTTGGTGGGGTTAGGGGGGTCAAAAAGTAGCCGAAAACACCTCGCGTGATTTGTGCACAACCCCTCTGTAACAAGACACAAATTGTGGCAAAATGGTAAGGACAGTCACGTCTGAATATAGATACGGACGACAAAGTGCCAAAAATATCTATCCTCCTAAGACCCAAGGTCCTACCTATAGTGCTCATTCAGTACGATGAAATTTAAATCATATTCCATTGGAATAGAGTCGCATTTGTTTTGTTTCGTTCAATTTTCAAACAAATCCAAAATCAACTCTATTCCCTGCACTATAGGTTCAAATTTCAGTGACAAATTCTGGATTTTTCATTTGTATGGCCTTAGGAGGACATACCTACACTTTAATATATGGGCAATAAGGTCGTTTACGTTCGGTCGTTAATATTCGTGACTACTGTACCAAATTATATTAATTAAAAAAGAGGAAGGAGGGAAGATTTGCGTTAAATGTTAGTGCTTTGCTGAAGCTTAGCCTGGCAGTGAAAGCAGATGATACATAATTATGTTAAATGAGTAAATGTATGATTTGTACAGGAATGGCAATGGCTATGACAATTTTTACAAATATTCATTTAATTTTTAACCGTCGCTGTTTTCAAAAACATATATAAAAATTAAAATATAAAAAATTTAACGCAATTTTTCACTAAAAATTGGCCAAAATTTAGAATTTAGATCAGCATTCCACCACATTGCCATTTACGAATGTTACCTACTTTAGATTTTTTCGGAATACTAGCCGCGAAGTCTTTTTTCATGCGACGAGTAGCGAGGCGAATGACCCGAGCCAATTTGACACTTGGTTGACGGTTTAACCGGTTAACCCCGGGTGGTAGTTAGTGGGACGGTGCAAGTGGCGCTAAGTGTCATAATCATAACACTAAAGCAGAGATTTGGTATGGCACAATATTTTAGCTACGCCATTGGATTATCAAACAAAAAATCGGCTTGCTAAGATGCTCAGAAATATTAAAAAGAGTAGTTTCCGTAAGCGACACAGGTGGAATGCTTCTGGAACGGATTTTTATGTAAAATCCTTACCTGTGACGGCACTACATCCATCCATTTTGCTCAAAGAAGTTGGCTCTGCGCTGAAACAAACCCTTTCCTATAGATATCCAATCAAAAATACATTTTGGTATATTTTTAACGGGATCCCTTTGTGTCCCATAAAGTTTTAAGTCATAATGTATTGTTTGTCATATTATCATTAGTCATAAAACTGAAACCGTTAACTTTTCAGGATTTTCGTAAGGTTATCCTATAGATAGGTTGGGTTAGGTTTGTTTTCTGGCAATCCTGAAAAGTGACGCGTTTCTGAACCAAATAAATTATGACTTAACGAAAATGCGGGCAAACAATACATTATGACTTAAAACTTTTTGGGAAACAATAGAGACCCATTTTTAACCCCCGACACAAAAAGAAGGGTTTATATATGTTTGACGCCAACGTCTGTCTGTGGCGTCGTAGCTCTCCAACGAATGGGCCGATTTCGATGCGGTTATTTTCTACGTGAAAACGAGTTTTCGTGCGGTGGTTCTTAGCTATGTTTCATGGAAATCGATCCAGCAGTTTGAAGAGTATCAGCTCTTTTCCAAAATGATGTAAGGCATATTTAGCATATAATTGATTTAGTTGGCATAGCGTATTTTTAAATAATAAATTTAATAGTTATTCCGTACTCAATTTGATTTTGGTTACAGTTAAATTACATTCGAATTTTTTTTTAATTAAAATGACGATTTTTACTAGTTTCAGTAACGGTATTGTTTTTTAGTGGTACATTTTGTTTTTCAAAATGTTTATGGATGGTTTAGGTATTCAAAAAATAAGATGGTGTTCATGATACGACATAGGCATAAAAATGTGAGTTAAAGAGATTTATTCGATGAAAATATACAAGGAGTTAATACGAATCTTTAGTTAGTTACTGATAGTTGATAGTTCAACTATTATTCTAAATTAGGGCACAACTAGGAATATCAGAAAATATGACTTCTAAATGAACGCATGGGTGATATACACTGAAAAGCAATTATAAAACGGCTCACTTTGCTATTTCCATAAAAAGTGACCCGTCTTTATCACTCTAGAGGGTACAGTCAGCAAAACTATTCGCTTGGCAGCTTGCATGACCCCAGTAGGCGTGCTAAGCGAAGTTCTGCTAACGGCTCGGCCACGACATTACACGACTGGCGACGGAGGCAGCGACAACTATAGGTGGGAACGAAAGGTCCGATCGCTGTCTCGCTAAAAACCTATGGTTATCGCTGCCGCCGTCGCAACTCGCAAGTCACTCAATGTCGTGGCCGCGCCGTAACTGTAAAATGAAATGCTAGCAGTGCCGCATGGAGACAGAAAAATATGAGACATGTGTGCTCTTGGCTGTATGATTCATCACACCAAAAGCCGCAAGGAAATGCAGTCAATTGAAATACCTTCGTAAGATAAGACAGTGGTAGGACACTATTATCAGAAAGCATCCTATAGCATTATATACAGGCACAGTTAATGCTAGCAGTGGTTCCTAACCTCTTTGGTTTCCTATCGCCTACAAACACAATCCACCCGAATGTTTGAAAATGGCAGTAAGATTTATAAGCACTAAAGTTAAATGCTATTCAAGCCCGCGTCCGCGTATCGTAATAGTAGTATCGAGACGATTCTAACAAAGCCTCATTGGGTCTTTGTATTAATTACCGCAGCGTTTCTACGGGCATCTTCGGTCTCCATTATCAGATCGGTTCAATGTCATCTTAATATTGCAGCACGGTCTCCAGTTTTCAGTAACCCAAATTTCAGCTCAATTGGATACCAACAGTGGTCAAAAAATGGTTGCATATTATTTATGTACAATGTACATAGTTACATAGGTACCATCACGCTCCGCGATTATTGCGCGATTTAGGGTCCTAGCTAAATTGGTTATTGTATACTTACGATATAGAATTTCCAATTTAGCAAGAACCCTAAATGACATAACAATCACGGAGCATGACCGTATGTACATGTATACGGACATGCAAAGGTTTAAAAATAAACGAAATTAAGGATTTTACATTTTCCTATTTTTTTTTGTAATAAAAAAAACGAAAAGTCGGGCTTTTTCTGGCATAACATAAGACCAATCAAATCAACTATTCTTTATGAAACGTGAAAACTATAAGCTTTTTGCATATTTTACAATAATTGAAAGCAGAAATACATTTCATCAGGACCATCAGGTAATTCCGCAATTCATAATCAATATTGCTGTAAAACAATTTAATTTATCAATGATAACCCTATGGCTAGGAACCATTGCACAGTGCCTTCGACAAGCAACACCGACTACGCCAAGCGAAAGCCAAACACTTACAGCTTGTCTTTGTCACTACGGTCCCCGAATACATTCCGCGGGCTGTAGGTTTTGGAAGACCTCTCGTGCTTGGCTGGACACCAACAGAAACCAAGGTTAAGAAGCGAATTCTGGTGACGCCACTGTAAGACTGTTATATGTACTAAAATCGATGACATGGTTCCTAAGAAGAGATCGTCGTATGTCTTATAGTTTCAGATTTTCCCATACTGACCGATCTAAATGGGCCACCCTGTATATTGGACTGTAGCTGCGCGCGTCAGTTGGCGTCTTTGTTAACCACATTACGAGTTATAACTAACTAGATTTTGACTGGTTTAGGTTTATTATCAGAATCATACAGTGGCTACACCATTTAAATTAGCTTTGCGAGATTTCCCGCATTCGTATACCCCATACACGTTCTACGTCTAGAACTTACTATAAACTTAAAAAACTAAAATTAAGTGCCATCATAACACGTTTACGATTTGTCTACCTAGTAAAGTCTATTTCAAGTAACATGCTTTTTGTAAGTATATTTTAATTTCCGTACACGGTGGGAAGAAGTTGATAAATGGCGAGAAAAAATTGAAGAAGTTTGAACTTTATGTAATTTTATAAAGTTCAAATTTCTTCAATAAAATATCTCGAGTTATTAACTTCTTACCGCCGTGTACGGATTTGTTTCATGTCTTCACCGTATACATAGAATTGATCTACAAATTTTCATAAAGAACCTTTGCTTGAAAGTATACGTAAACGTGCCATGTACAAGAATTAAGTTTTATGAGCTAATTAGATAAAATGTAATAGAAACGAACACTTACCACTGGTTATAACTCCTCCGAAAGAATTATTGAACTTTGGGGTTTCTTGTGAATGCTGAAATATTAAATGAAATAAAATTAATTCACGTTACAGTCGAGTATTCAAAGTGACAGGATATCACTGAATCAATTACATAATTAAAATATACTAAAATGAATGACCTAGGTCTATAAACAAAAATCAGTCAAATACATATTGACCATAATGTTTAGATAAGAATTTTATGGTAATTTATACATATTATATTTAATTGTATGAGTTTTAAAATGATGAGGTTGATGAGTATTAAAACAAACTACATCAATAAATATAAACGGGGTATGTATAAACACGCCCAAATATGAACTATACTGGGATTTTTTTAATATTTAGCCAAACTCGGCTAGGGGAGTACTTATACTGCCCTACTCAGCTCAATAGCGCTATAACTAATTATTTTGAAAATGGAACTATCAAATAATTTTATTAAGCTACATTCTTAAATTTTCATTTAGATACTGCTAATATTGGCTTAGCAGAAAAGAGTAGTTCATATTAAACAACTTTTACTATAAAGTCTTGCTGTATGACCTACATAATCAGTATAATCACCCTGCATAGTATGGGTTTGAAACGTTGAAAAAACGCCCTTATTTATTTAGAACTTAAATGTTTACTAACGTAACAGAACGGAAGGATGCCTGTCTTGAGTCCTGGAAAGAAAGATGGAAATAATGTGGAGGAAAGACTGAACAGCTCCACTGGTTTAGCCATATGAGAAGGTTGGTAAGGATAGTAAATTTAGTATACTTCCAAAATGATTTATAACTATTTTTCGTGGCGTTTCTGTGGTTAGTTATAAGAACAGTAAGCTTTAACACATTCAATACCACTAAGTGCTACGGGTTACGCTCGTAGGGCGTAGCCACGGTTTCGTCGTATGTAGCGCGTAGTCGCTACGAACAGTGTACCCGACAGTCGGGTTCTTGGTGTTGAATGTGTTAATAAATTACCTACACCATGCAAAAAATAAATGATACACAAAGTAATACCATTGAATAGTCAGTTCTGACATTTGAAGTAGCCTCATATCTACAGACGCTATCTATAGTATCTATACTATTCGCTTAGCACCTTTGCATACAAACTTTTATACAGGGGGGGCACTTTTTCTTTGCAGTTGACTGTATAATTTTATTATAAGGTAACAACTTAACAAGATTCTCAAGTGCTAAGGTTCGACAATCTAGTTAGAACAAAAGCAACGTGAAGCCATCTACCGCCTTTGCATACTTGTAAATTTTTTGCACACCTTTCCAAGTGTATTCCTTCATCTATTTCAACTCTAGGTCCATGTGGTCCCAGCGCGCACAAGTTGTTCGCAGAAATTGCGAAGCGTCTGGTTGACGTAACTGGTGACCGAAGAGCTAGCGGCTTCCTCGCACAACGTATCAGCATTGCGATACAGCGAGGAAGTGCCGCCAGCATCCTTTGTACTATGCCTCAAGGGCCTATTTTAGATTTAAGCTAGTTATTAATTTCGTTTAGTAGTACCACTGTATATCTTGTATGTAAATAAATCGAGAAAAAAATTGATTTCAATAAACAAGACTAACCTCCATTTCTCTCAAATTCCTCATAACCGTGTGAATATCATCCTCGAGCGCATCATCCTTCCGATGATTATCTTTCTTGCTCACCTTCTTATCACTCACTTTGTCTTTCGAAGGCACTTCACACTTATTAGGTTCACTTTTGTTTTCCTCTATCACTTCAACGTCACTGCTACTATCGTCCACAGCCACCACTGATTCTTGCTGAACGTCACCTAACGGATCTAAATCTGATATAATCACTATTTCTTTCTTCTTTTTGACTTCCGGAGGCCTCTTATCAGGTTTAGCGAAGGTCGGGGAATGGTGAACGGGAACTAGAGCGGGCCGGGGTATGTTGTTCTCCGATATTCTCATACTTTCTATGTGTTTTTTAGTCAGTTCCTCTTTAGTTAACGTCGGACTAGATGTTTCTTTTTTGTTCGGGAAGCTAGTATCTACATGTAATGGGGAGTCGACCCGCTTGTCTTTGACTTGAGGTTTGTCTTTTGGTTTATGTTTGTCCTTTTTAGCCATTTCATTGAGGACCGCTGGGGACTTAACTCTGATTAGAGGTTCCTTGGAAGGCGGATTGGTCGGTTTCTTCTCTTTCTGGACTACTGGGGTGATGGTTATGCTGCCTATGTTATTGGGGACGACTTCCTTTTTGGGTTCGGGGTCTTTTTTCTCCGTTTCGACTATCAAGTCTTTGCTCAGGGAGAAGGAGTTTATTATGTTTCCGAAAATGGATGTGGTCTTTTTGTCTTCCTCAGTCTTTTCTATTGGTTTGACGCTGGTGGTGACAGTTAGTGAGCTCGGGAACTGTATGGGTTCGGTCATGGCGGGCGGCGGTGCGGCCGGCGCAGGCGCGGGCAGCGTGGCGGGCTGCGGTGCGGGTGCGGGTGCAGGTGCGGATACAGAGGAGGAGCGTTGTCGCTTCACGTCTGACACTTTCAGTTCTTTACTGAGACTGGAAAAAGAAAATAAACAGATGTTATTAAATTTATCAATGATTCTGAAGTGTGATTCTAAATTGCAATTAAATCGCAATTATTTTACAACATACTATAAGGGGCTATTCATAAATTACGTCATTTCAAATTAGGGGGGGGGGTCTGGACATCGGATGACGGTAGCATGAAGTAGGAGGAAATGGGGTCATTTGAAGCATGATTTTTGGATGATTATAGGGGGGGGGGGGTCAAAAATCGATGACGTAATTTATGGACAGCCCCTAACTACTTATTAAGTAGTTTGAAACAAAATATTGTTGCTCAGAATCTAGATATGTTTCTTTTTCTCTAGCTTGAGGCACGCCAGCAGGGAGCGACTGAGCAGACACCACGGGAAGCGTCGCTTGGGGAGGCGCTTCTCGATCGGTCGGTCGTCCGACGCTATTTGGAGTTTGATTATACACAGTACACTTGGTCAGCCACTTACTCAGCCTGTCTCAACAGTGTAGGCATCCTGACGAAGCCACTAGGGAAGAGCGGCAGTGCCCGTCGCACCAGCAGGTTGGCGGCTGCATCCTGGTCTCCGGCGAGCCGCTTGAGGCGCGCTAGTAGGGAGCGGCTGCGCGGACACCAAGGGAAGCGTCGCTTGGGGAGGCGCTTCTCGATAGGTCTGCCGTCGGACGCTATTTGGAGTTTCTTTCTGGAATTTTAAAGCACAAATGAGATTAAAGGCGCGAAGATGGCGCTACAATCGTTTCGATTTCAAGTAATAAGCGAAACACCGAGTCGATATCGACTCATCATACCATGAACTTTAAAAATTCAACTCGAAAACAATCATATGTACGAGTATAATAAAGAACTAGAAGCTCACAACAAAATTCTTAAACCATTCAATGTTATTTTCACTAAATATAGTTTTAAAATTTAACTAATATATTTATAACTAGCTTCTAATCACGACTTCGTCCGCGTAGAAATAGTTAGAAACTTTCAACTCCATTTTCACCCATATTCAAATAAAAATTACCTGAAGCCAACTTTGTGTTTATGGAGGCAATTTTGATCACCTCACTAAATTACTTCTGCTGTTCACTATTATAGAGTTGTGCCGTTCTCGAGAACGTTCTCCGTTTACTATGGAAAATATTCTCGAGCTAGAACGTTCTCCATACAAAACAGATCACGGCACAACTATAGCTATTATGTATAGATGACACTTGCCTCTCTTCCATAACTCTGTCACATTCGGCCTGATAACTGGCCATCATGGCGGGTGTGCGGTCTTCTATCAAGGCTTTTAGTCTGAAAATTAAACAAACACATTAACATTACCTAATTATTGGTCACAATAACCACTGCTATTGCTGAACTGAGACGAAATAATCCCCACAGGTTACCACAAGAGATAACTGGAAAAAAATTATCTCGTAAGGCCCACCATACAAAATTTCCCTATTTTCAATTTGAACTGTATTGTATAGTAGATTAGGGTGACTTTCGTTTGTTTCAGAAAACAAATGCAAATGCTACCTTATGTAGTTTTTGAAAGGTTCTAATTAGATTGTAACGGAGTGTACATTGTAATGCACACTGGGCCTTACGAGGATAACATCCATTTGTCCTCGTAGTTTAACATCATAGTTGTCACCATTGGTAACAATTGACAATCAGTCCCTTCCAGTTATCCCCAGTCGTACAGACGTAGTGCATAATTATTATCCATCGTATTTTCTCGGAAACGTTCGCATTTGTCATGCTAGTTTAGTTAATGTCAGTATTTTTTGTACCAAGACTGACTGAAATAGCAAGACACGTTCGTAAGTTACCGTGAAAATACGATAGACAATAATAGGGATGATGACACATGTTGAATTTTATAACAAAATCTAGTAAAATAGATAGCAAATGAGCAATTTATCACAATAATGTGGATATTAAAATAATATATGGAAATAATACAAAAATACAGCACCCGAAAGTTTCAAAAATTAAGTTTTTTTTTAACTTCCAAAAACGAAATAAGTAAGGATACCATTCGATTCCTCACATTTTATCCAAAAAAAGAATGTATAGCAACTATATACATAAACGCAATATTTCACCGATAAAAACCCAATTTTTCTTATTTTGTTCATACTTCAAGATGGACTCTCACTACTCTCAGTGACCATGACGTCACGGCTACGTCAAGTACGACTGTCGGACTTTGACTATCATTTCTGACTTTTGTATTGCTTTAATGCAATGGGTCCCATATAGACATTTGATCCTAAAAACAAACCTGATTGATTGATACCATAAATGAAAATTTGTCATCTAGCCTAGGGGCTTTTTCCTACTTGTTTTTAATTGGTGACTTTTGAATTAAGTTTCTTACCTTTGTAATGTATCAACTATCTTAGCTTCCCGTTCCTCGGCAGTGAGCTTGCTAATATCTTCGTCGGTGTCATCAGAGTATTTCTGCTTATCATTCGTGGTGGCAGTTGTTAGTTTAGGAATTAGAGAAATATTAGTCAAAAGAACTGATTTTACCTTTGTAATGTATCAACTATCTTAACTTCCCGTTCCTTGGCAGTGAGTTTTCTAATATCTTCGTCGGTGTCATCAGAGTATTTCCACTTGTTGTTCGTGGTAGCAGTTGTTAGTTTAGGAATTAGAGAAATATTAGCTAAAAGAACTGGTTTTACCTTTGTAATGTATCAACTATCTTAACTTCCCGTTCCTTGGCAGTGAGTTTTCTAATATCTTCGTCGGTGTCATCAGAGTATTTCCGCTTGTTGTTCGTGGTGGCAGTTGTTAGTTTAGGAATTAGAGAAATATTAGTCAAAAGAACTGGTTTTACCTTTGTAATGTATCAACTATCTTAGCTTCCCGTTCCTCGGCAGTGAGTTTGCTAATATCTTCGTCGGTCTCATCAGAGTACTTCCGCTTGTTGTTCGTGGTGGCAGTTGGTGTGGCAGTTGTTGTTGTTGGTTGAGCAATTGTTGAGGCAGGAACTTCTGAACGAACACAATAGATTTTTGTTGGAAAGTATAGGTAAGAAGTTTAACAGGAAAACTTTGGGTATGTTCCGCTTATTTTCTATTACGGTATTGTTATTTGGGGCAACTCAGCAAATGTTTACAAGTTAAATTTAAAGAGAGTTATCATTGCCGGTTGTTTAATTTTTACTTTTTAGCAAATAAAACTGCATTGCAACTGTCGATATGATTGTCTGTTGAGTTCCGTAACTAGCCGGGTCCACACAGAGCGAGCATATGCACTAGGTAATTTACTCGCACGTATGCTCGCTCTGTGTGAACCCGGTTATTGGCATCAGAAAGGCTCCATGGATCTTATTCTTTTTTTTAGGAAGGTACCTGTACGAAAGTGACAATAAAACCTTTTGATTTTCACGATCAGAATTTTGTGCAAAACTGTAGCGTTTACACTGTGTTCCTTCTGGTTCTGGCAAAGATAAACGGGGTAGTATACTCACTAGTGTCGTTAGCTTCGCTCATGGCCTTAAGCCTTGCTTGCACGCGGTGTATGAGCTTAGCACGCGAGGAGCGCAGACAGACGGCGGCGCGGCCCCACGCCGCGCGTCTCGCTCGAGCCGTGGCTGAACTACTTGCAAGGGCCGCATCCAAACTGTCAACACACATGACATGTCTATTAACACGTCCAATATAAATTCAACTTGTTTACACCAAGAAAGAGACACAACAGTTGTCGGCTTGCGAAAAATGTCTAGGAAACTAACTAAGAGCAAACGCCTTCCAACTTTTTTCACGTTTTTAATCCCGATTGTTTGAATATTGACTCCTTTTCTCAAGCCAGACTGAAACGCTGTAGTTTGGAGCAAAAAAAAACCCAAACCCTTATTAAGACAACATACTCATAACCTTTGCTTTGACCCTCTTCCTTACTTAATCGTGTCGAAAATTAATTACATGTCTATATGTCAAATCGAGTCTATATAGTTTTTGGCGAAATGGGAGTTCTCGGTTTGGGGCGAACTACTAGTAACATGACATACTAACGACATAATATATATATATATAGTTTGTATTTATTATTGTATTTGCATGGCTTTTGTCTATATTAGCAAATAAAGAACTGAATACTGAATACTGAATACTATGTTACTTCAACAAATGCTTTTCATAATTAGTAGTGTTGAGCTACAAGAATGTCCGGGTGTTTTGATGCTTGCTAACCCCTGCTTCTAACTGCTCCAAAACTTGTATAACCCTTGTTGCTGTAGTGTTAGAAAGAGCACCTCACCTCAACAGATGCTTTTCATTATTAGTTGTAAGTAGAGCTACAGGAGTATCTGGATGTTCTGACTGATGCTTGCTGACCGCTGCTTCTAACTGCTCCAAAACTTGAATCACTGGTTGGGGTAATTTCACTTCAGACTTCGCTTCTACATCCCTGGAAATAATACAATAAAATATATGTCGCGTCACTATGTGCACTTCAGTTCATTTGTGGTGCGCGTGCCGCGGCCGCTGTAGGACAGCAACGCAAGCGCGGACTCCTGGCCGAAGGGTGTGGTGTAGCGGCGGCGGTTCCGGGGCAACCTGCCGAACCCTACGCCGAGTCAGACGACGCTACGGAGCCACGCCGTTATGTGGTCGCTCAAATCCAATGTTTCATTTGTATTTCATTTTTATGTGTATTAGGGTGGTTCACGTTTGTATGGGAAAAATTCAAACTCTAGCTAGAAGAAGCGGCACCCTCTCATTTTGTTACACTTGTTCTGTTGATTAAATATGCCAAGTTTTGTAATCTTATCTCAACTACAAGGGGGTGCTCAAACACTTTGAAATTTTTCAAAGTTGTATGAAATCCAAAAAAATCAAGGTATTATTTTTTTGAGTTTTATGTAAGTAGTAGTTTTCACATTATTTGAAAGTGTGATTTATTAAAAAGTTATTTGGTGAAAAACCATTTTTATTTCAATTTTTTATGATTTTTTTTAGGTGAAATTCTAAAAATCTTACTTTTGAAAAATTATAAAAAATAGAAATAAAAATGTTTTTCTACTTAAAAACTTATAAATCACATGTGGAAACAGATACTTAAATAAAATTCTGAATAATAAATACTTGTTTTTTTTGGTTATACAACATACAAAATTTTCAAAGTGGTTGAGCACCCCCTTGTAGTTGAGATAAAATTACGAAACTTGGTGTATTTTATCAGCATAATAAGTGTAACAAAATAAGGGGGTGCCCCGTCGGAAAATAAACAAAAATGTTTTTTGAAACACCCTAATGTGTATTGTTTATCTTTGTCTCCGTGTATTTTTTTTATTTTGTTGTTTCACAGTGCCTTGGTTTTACTGTAATGTACTGTTACTTATTTGATAAATAAAATAAAAATAAATAAATAAATATGCATATAACTACTATAATACCTACCTATATAAGGGCAAAAGAAATATGTAAATTCTGAAAGTTTCTACTGTTTTTTTATTCAGGAGAAACAGCCTGTTGACGGTCATGTGGGCAGCGAAGGTTTATTAATAAGATCCTGATGCCTTTAAGAACGAATTTCTATGTAAAAAGTTTAGCAACTGCCTTCAAAATATTTGTAATTGTTTCTTTATGGCAGTAAAAGCTTGTTACTAACCAGAAGCATTCCATGGGCTGCTCCGTACAAACACATTTCAGTGGTTTATGCGATGTTTATTTTTCTAAGCAGTTTTTTTATCTTAAATCACAGAAAAAGGAACTCGTATACCAGTAAATTTTCAATTCGTAAAATGCTCCACCACGTGGCAACATTGAATGATTTTTTTTATTAAAAATTTTACAAAGTAAATACAATATTTAGTACCTATCTTAATCTAATGTTTCGCCAAACTGTGAGACAGTTTGTTGGCGGTGCGCTCTAAAATAATCTTAAGCTAAATAGGTACACTAATAATTAAGTAACAAGTTAGGTTAGCATTAGAAACATATAAATTTACTTACCTATATGTATTTATCTTAAATCTATCTTGCGAGACAGCATCACACTCAACTGACGAATGCCACATGCTGAGCTCACAAATGAGTAATACCTGGAGCTGTCGGAGGTGACGGCGTTCTCGGAGCTGGGCGCGGGTTTGGAAGTGAGCGAGTCGGACTGCGACGTGCGCGAGTCCGCGCTCTCGGCATCGCCGTGCCCGTTATCTGCAACAAGTTGGCTGTGTTTTAGCAACAAATGAAAGACACTAAAAAGATAGAAATTATAAACTGAAATAAATGTCATGTACTAAGAAAAAGTGACCAAGGCCTCCAGTGCCCCAGGCTGGAATCGAACCAGCGTCCTCCGCTATCGCGGCAGGTGCCTGAGCCATTTTGATTGATAATTATAATTGTTATCATATTTTATAATGCTTACCATCAGAAGTCTGTTTCCCAGAGGTAGCGGCGGAAGAATCGGTCCTTCTGATTTTCTTCGCTTTCTTTTTCTTATCAATATCTTTGACTTTCTGTAAAAATAAAATAAAAACAAATTAGTAGTAAAATATTACAAAAATAACTAAGTGTTTATAAAATTATAAAAGAAACCGACCTGATTTAAAAAAATCTCAGTTCTCATCTACTAAACATATATCACAACACATTATAAAACAAAGTACCCCGCCGTGTCTGTCTGTGTGTTTGTATAATTTGTTAATTCGTGTGAAGCCAGGGCGGGTCCTTAGTACATTTATAAAACAAAGTCCCCCGCCGCGTCTGTCTATCTGTATGTTCGCGATAAACTCGAAAACTACTGAACGGATTTTCATGCGGTTTTCACCTATCAATAGAGCGATCCTTGAGGAAGATTTAGGTATATAATTTATTAAGGTTTATCCACGCGAAGCCGGGGCGTGTCGCTAGTGTTAAATATAATGTGATGAAACATTTATTAAAAAAAAAAACTGTAACATTATGGTCGCCTGGATAAATATGAATAATATGATAAATCGTCCCCTAAAACAAAATATGTACGTCCTACAAATAATTCTGACTTTTACAACAGAATGCCGTTTTTCTGTGCAGTTACTTTTTAGGTTTATAGTAGCCGAATAAAAACAATAAAATAATTGATCCGCCCAAAAACACAGCTTTAAGTTTTGTATTCTTACCTTTTTCCTGTGTTCATTATGCACTGCTCCGTTGGGTATGGTCTTAGTCTCCTTCTCATCAGCACTCTCTGACTCCGATGAGCTCTCCGAAGACTCCTCTTCGCTGCTGCTTGACGAAATCCTCCTCTGTTCAACAAGATATAAGGGTTAAATTAGCAATATGGCAAGGCAGATTGTGAGGTTATAATAGTTGTTTGTATTACAAGGGGGCAAAGATCAACTTTGGAATCTTTTTAGACTTTCAATAATTATTAAATTAAAAAATTCAAAAACCCCTACTCATTATGCCAAAAAATAAACTATTTTATACCAAAAATACCTTACATCATTTTGAGAAACAGCTGATACTGGTAGATTTTTTTTATTAACCCCTGGAGCGCCCCAGTATGGAACTCCTATACTAGTTACCAGCACACGTGTCTGTTTAGGGCGCTCCACGGGTTAAACATAACTAAGAACCACCGCAACTAGTACCTCAAGGAAACTAGGAAGGACGGAGTTCGGTCCATCCGTTTGAGAGCGTGCCACAGACAGACTTTGGCGTCAAACACATAACACCCCTCTTTTTTACGACGGGGGTTATTGACTTTCAAACGTTTCTGATTTTTCGTACCTTTTCTATGAAAAGGTGGTAAATGATAGTTAGAAAGTACCTTATTCCTTCTGCCATTCTCCACATCCGAGATCCGGTTCTCAGGCACACTCTTGAACTCTAGCGACCCGCTGTTGATGTAGAAACCGCCGTAGAACGTGTCAGTCTCTGGTGGCATCATCTCATCGTACTGAAACAACGTACAATATTATACACGGTGGCCAAAATATAAGTGCATTCCTGTTGCCAGGGAGGTTTTGGGATTATACTGAGCAACTTTTACTATGGGACCAACCCAGAAATCGAAATACCCTCCCATAGAAAATGGAGCAGCCAAAATGTATGAAACAACCAAATTTTTTTTGCGATTTCGGGGTTGGTCCCTTAGTAAAAATTGCTCAGTATAATCCCAAAACCTCCCTGGCAACGGGAATGCACTTATTTTTTGGTCACACTGTATATAATGTTAATAAAAGAAACTACAAACGCGTCAGAAACCAGAGATTTCAATAAAGACACCCATAAAGTTCAAATTCTACTTAAAAATTTCAAAAAAATATATTCTAAGTAGGTAGGGAGGATGAACTGAAGTTGATCTTAAGACCCAAATGGATAAGAGTCGGGGCAGACAGAAAGCAGCAGAAGGAGTTGGAGGAGGCCTTTGTCATAAGGCACCCCGAATTAAGATACATTTTGTAAATATTTCTAAATGTACATTTATTTTTATTTCTCGTGCTTGAGGAGACCTGTGCCCAGCAGTGGGACGTATATAGGCTAAATATATTTTTTAATACATTTTATAGGTTTCTGGAAGATCTGAAGATTCTGTAAAATATGGAAGGCTTATTAATCTTATTATAAGGCCTACTTATCAAAGGCTCTTTCACAAGTCAAAACATCATTTACACTATTTATAAGCTAAATATATACATATACATTTTTTAGATTTTAAAGATTCTGTAAAATTTCGGTAAATAAAGGCTTATTATAAGTAGGTCTCTAGGGCTCTTTAACAAGTCAAAACATCATTTACACTATTTATAGTGACTATTCATAAAACTTTACAAGCCTTTCTTACAAATACAAAAGTCAAAATGAAAAGACAAAAACTATAGCAAATTGAGCCTTGTAGTGGGTTTATGAATGATGCCATAATAATATAAATAATCTACAGTGAAAAAGTAATACATAATCCTTGTAATTATTGTAGTATGTACACTTGTTAGCACATTTGCCTGTTCAATATTTGTTGAAACGTAGCATACATGAACAGATTTTAACACGGTTTTGTATATTTAAATAATTTACATTGGTAATGGACTGCTTGCATCTTTGAGACACTTAAGTAAAACGGCATGCATCTTATGAATACTTCATATATTTGCTTGTTATTTATCGTTTAGGTCTCGTTGTTATGTTCACTGGGTGCAAGGAACCCAAAGGATTATAGCCACGCATTCCTGAGGCTAAAAAGTAAAAAAATCTTAAATATAATTTAGCGGATAGCGTATTTTGTGTTATCTTGCCTTTTTTTTACAAAAACCGTCTTATTAAGACATCCTTGGCACTCCAGGGATTAACAATTTGTCACCTGCCGCGATAGCAGAGGACGCTGGTTCGATTCCAGCCTGGGGCACTGGAGGCCTTGGTCACTTTTTCTTAGTATATGACATTTATTTCAGTTTATAATTTGTGGTGTGTTTTCATTTGTCCCCGCCCCACTTGTGGAAACAAATGGGGATGATTTATATGAAAACACCTATTCTCATCTGTGCCCGGCGGGAACGATTGGGAATAAATCCAGTTATTGGATACATTCTAGTTATGTATTCTGTAGCATTATTTTGAAAGACTGTTAGCTTAACCTGACGCGATTTATTCCATACAATTTCATTTTGATGCTTGGAGACCTTTTACATCTCCAAATTCATTGTATTATATTAATCATAGATAATATACATCCCGATTAAATTGTAATAATTGTTTACCCAGGTATCGGCTGTTGTATTTATAAATGTTTTATTATATTTTTCACTATATGATGATTGATGTCACTGTAAATGTTGTATTGACTTGAGAAAGAGCCCTTGAGGCCTATTTACAGTAGGTATATTCTTTTGAATTGGTACTCCAGCACTCTGCCCACTGAGCCACCAACTCATCCATAGCCAAGCCAAAGTTCAAGTCTCACCCAAGGCAGTAATTTTTCCACTTTTAAATTTATTCTAAGCTTAATAGCAGCGTTCGTAGACGTTTCTGTTTGTTAAAAATTAAATTATTCTTTTGTATTTTGAATTTAGTAGTGCTTACATTGTCTGTGTTATCGATGAAGGGGTCATTCTCATCGTAACCCATGCCGATGTCCGCGAAGTCATCATGCTTGGAACGACCCTTTCTGCCATATGTGCTCTTGCCACCCTGGAAAAGACGAATAACATATTACTTCAAATGAATAAAAGATAAAAATTATTCGTGACCATTCACAAAACATGTACGAATATGTACAGACAACAACAGCAAAAAGAAATCATTAAGTGGGCGTCACGAAATGGACCCAACTCAGCATTATGCTAGTATGGATTGCAAATATTCGAAACTTTCAGGTATTCGAGTATTCGACTTTTTCTGACGACATATTCGAATATTATAAAAAATAAGAAAAAGAACGAGAAATCGGTTTATTATCGTTTTATTCAAAAGCTTTTTTCACATATTGCTAAAACTAATGATATTTTGCAGAAATCCACTTAATTAACTAGATTTTATCATCCTACTATGAGATGCCCACATTTATAAAAACAAGTAAAACGACAAAATATGACGTACTTATTCAATATTTCTAGATAAAACTTTTATTATAAATGCGTCGTTGCGTGAAATAATATAACTTTAACCATCCAAACACCTAGGTATTTAAGATATATTTTTAGTAGGTAATTATTTTCTGATTTAAATTAACTTGTAGTCACTCAGAGGCCTGTAAAAAGGCCTTTAATTCCATTGTATTTGGAATCTTTATTGACTTTATTTGTTTTGGCAAGTTTTTATTCCTAATAGTCGACTTAATTATATAATATTGGAATATTTAAGGGAAAAAGTTAGTTGACTACTGGGTGGATTATTCGTCAGCTAAAGGGGCATAGTTAGATTATCTAGTTGGGCAGGTTTGGTATGATAATTTGAGAATTGCGATAAGTGCGGGCAAGGTTTTGTCTTCAAAAAATCGCTTAACGTACGCTTGCACTGAATAAACAGAATGACCCTTTAACTTAAACTTACGCACCGTAAAAATAACATACTTTTTGATTTCGTTTTCTTTCAAATTGAGTTAAGGTTAAGTTTCACTGTATTCACGAAGTCTATCGAGAGGAATACAGTAAAAATATTATTTCCTTCGTATTTGGGTACCTACCGTTCCGCATTCACTGTAAATACCCGGAAAACACACAAAAACTGTAACTACAGCGGATGAATTAAATTTTTTATAGTAATTAAAAATATTCGAATATTCGAAAACTGAGCGGCCGAATATTCGAATACCAAAACAGGTCGAATATTCGACAAATTCGAATATTCGAATTGCAAGCCCTATATGCTAGCTATAAAGCCAGCGCTGGTCTTCTGCTGGGCCCATTCGGTGATGCAATGACAGAAATGGAACAGTTTCACCTGACCGTTGTCTGTCTGTAATCAAATCTTGCAAGTTAAATTTGATCCACTTCTCGGTTTCCGATTGAGCTGAAATTTTGCATGCATGTATAAATCGGATGACAATGCAATATTATGGCACCATCGAGCTGATCTGATGATGGAGACAGGAGGTGGCCATAGGAACTCTGTGATGAAACAGCGCAACCTAATTATGTTAGGGGTTTTGAGAATTGTCTCGATGAGTATTAGTTGTCTGTCGTAAAAAAAGTACAGTCAGCGATAAAAGCTTGTACCAAAAATGAAATTTTTGCCAAAAACTTATTTCAACACTTATTCTCTGCAGGGATTTTGGTTCCCATGTCCTTTAGTTTATTTAAACAAATGCAGGTGTACAAGTATATTACATCACAGGGAAAATACAAATATTACTGACAGAAATTATCAGCACTGATTCACTCATTCTTGGAAATACTTTCCTCAAATCAATAAAAAATAAATATTGTAGGACATTATTACACAGATTGACTAAGTCCCACAGTAAGCTCAAGGAGGCTTGTGTTTTGAGTACTCAGACAACAATTTATGTAATATATAATATAAATACATAGAAAACACCCATGACCCTAGAGAAATAGAGTAAGACAAGAGAGCTCACTCCATACATCAGTTTTGGTACCAAAAAGATTAGTATTTTCATAGTGCTGATAATTCCGCTACTCGATGCTAGATGTCGACTATGAAAATACTAATCTTTTTGGTACCCAAACTGATTTATGGAGTGAGCTCTCTTGTCTTACTATATTTCTCTATACCATGACTCACTCAGGAGCAAATATCTGTGTTCATCACAAATAAATATCCTTACCCAAACAAATACATGTGACATTCTCAATCAAAAGGTATCACTTTGTTGCTTACCATAAACACGAAATTTGCTTGTATCTTTATACAAATAACCTGTCAGAGCGTCCTTATGGTAAGCAACAACCTTTTGATTGAGAACGTCACAAATAACCCATGACCATCGGCTTTGTAGGCAGGGTCACTAGTCACTACCCATTAGGCCTTTTTTTTTTGACGCAGGGGAAATGCTTTTATGCATTCACCCTCGGGCTGGGGAGGCCCATCGGAGGGTGATATGTGGGACTCGCTCCTCCCGTAACTTCCTCTGCTAGTCAGAGGGAGGGGTGAAGAATACCCACTAAAACCCCTGCGGCGTTTCCGTCTATGCCGTGAGGGGGGTGCAATGGGGTCGCGAGCACGTCACCACGACACCCCCCCGGCAGTCCTGGTCCGGTTAACGAACCGGGACTACACACCAGGTTTGGGAAGAGTCAGCAAACGCATAACTAACTCTCCCCCCTCCCGTGCAGGGCAGTGTTATGTGGGTCCCCTACCCGCTGCCCTACTGGGGTATGGCACGGTTCCTAATGGCAAACCGCCTGCGCCTCCTTCCCAATCGTCTGCGCCGGATCGGAAGTGCATTCGGATCTTCCTCCCGTTCCCTCTCCTCGGTCTCCTTTTGCGAGACAACAGTGTCGCAAAAGGAGACCACCGCCTCCCAGGATCTCTCGCTGTTCAACATGGCCGCCACAACGCTGTGCAGCGAGAGATCATCCGTCCCAATTGCTACCGCCAGCGCGCCACGCTCTACGACCCAGCGATTGCACACCTCCAGGGTGTGCTGGGCCGTGTCATCCGTCTCACCACACTGATGGCAGGCTGGGGTAGGCTCGCGACCAATCATGTGCAGGTAGTGACCGAAGCATCCGTGTCCGGTCAGTACCTGCACCAATCTATACCCCACCCTGCCGTGCGTCCTATCCAGCCATCTGTCTAGCGACTATGGTGCGGGTTCCATAGGGGGAGTCCTCCAGGTCTATCTTCCATCTTTCGCGCAGCCTTCTCAACGCCATTCTGCGCTCATTCCTTACTTCTTCAGGAGCAGGGAAATTACCTGTCTCTCTGCTCCTGATTCTCCGCCTATGCGCATCTGCGAGCACTTCAGCATCCAGTTCCCAAGGTGAGGTGCCCGCCAATACGCACGCTGCCGCCCAACCTACTGTCACATAAGCCCTACAAACGCGTATGGCAATAACTCGTTGGGGCCTCCGCAGTAGGGCTTTATTCTCTTGATTTAGTTTGTCGGCCCAAATCGGGGCCCCATAGAGGGCCATTGATCGGGCCACTCCAGCATAAAGCCGCCGGCAAGCGTGGGAGGGTCCTCCCACAGTAGGCAGCAGCCTACCCATCTCCGAAGCTGCCGTCACTAGTCGGGGAGCAATTTGACGGAAGTGCTCCTCGAAATTCCACCTCGTGTCTAGTTCGTTCGTTCGTTAAGCCGAGGTATTTTATATGGGGCTCCACCTTAACCTCCTCGCCTGAAATTCTAAGGGAGGCACCTTCGGGCACCTTCCATCCTCTCTTCCCGAAAACTATCGCATCTGTCTTCGGGAGGGAGACCATTAGTCCTAAGAGGCGGATTCTTAGTATTATTAGGTCTGCCACCACTTCCGCCCTCCGCAATGCCTCCCTCAGCTCCTTGCCCCGAATGGCCACCATTGTGTCATCAGCGTAACACATGAGGGCCATTCGGGGGAGTAGCTCTGCACGGTTGGCCCAGTCGAAACCAATGTTCCATAACAGGGGTCCAAGCACCGACCCCTATGGAACACCGCAGGCCATCCGTCTCTCCAACCGTCCATTAGGAGTGTCGCAGACCACCACCCTATCTGACAGGTAGTGGTCAACGAGCCGCCTCAAATATAAGGGCACCTCATGGTATTTAAGGGCCTCCTGAATCACCGAGTACGGGAGGGTACCAAATGCATTGGCGATGTCCAAGGACACCGCAATGGCTCCCTCCCCTCTCTTTTGGGCATCCTCACAAAAGGCCCGAAGTGCCCCCAATGCCTCCATAGTGGACCTGCCATAACGGAACCCATATTGGCGGTCCGAAAGATTTGGACCCGTCTGATTTAAGTGCTTATTGATCCGGGAAGCTACTATGCGTTCGAGCATCTTCCCGGTTTCATCTAATAGCACTATGGGCCTCCATCCGGATGGGGAATCCGCCGGTCTAGTCTCCTTCCGGAGGAGACACACTATTCCCTCCTTCCAGCACCTTGGAAATTGCCCATCTTTTAGGCATTGGTCAAAAATGGATTTGAGGCAGTCTCCAAAGTACTCCATCACTATGACTACCCATTAGGCCTAGGGCCAGACTGCTTATTGTGTATGGATTAAAATGATAAAACATAGAAATATGTAAACCTACTTAAAATTCAGTTTTTTAATGAAACTTACATATTTTTGTTCAAATTTTTTGGCAACCCGTTCTAGCTCCTCATCATTGTCGGAGAATGGATCCAGCTTATTTGTCTTCCCATTTTCTACTCTCTTCTTTTTCTGAAAAATGCAATAAAAATATCAGTTATCATCTTTCTTGCATTGTCACACCTTTTTACTCATGGGAGCCTGGTAACTAGCAGTGGGGAGACACTCCTGACTTCAGTCGAACTCGGCTCCATTCGGCTCAGCATTGCTCCAAGCAATTATTAAGGTTGGCACCACTTGACTTCCTTTTGAGTGCACACAGATAAGATAATCACTTGAATTTTGACAACCCTAAATAGCCGAAAGGGATAGTGCCATATATTAGAAAGGGATAGCATGATTCGAGCCTGAACCGCTGTCTAACTTTGGGTTTGTAGGAAGTGTCCTTTCTGTACTGTAGTACTATTATTTATTCTGTGCTAGTACCTACTAAATTTGTATGGTGAGAACTGATAATTCCCGGTTTCAGCACATAATTTGGTAGAGAATGCCTTCAGGCATTAAGTTCGCCTTTTGTACAATTTTTACTGTGCAATAAAGTTTAAATAAATAATTTGTACAGGTAACTAGTACAGGGAGCATAAGTTAGATTACAGAGATCACCATTTTAATATAAAATGACCTTTGCAGTCAGTTTCTGCTCGAGTTTATTATTTATTTATTTATTATACTTTATTGCACAAAAGAAAACTTATCGTAAAAAAGGGGGGCTTAATGCCAAAAGCATTCTCTACCAGTCAACCTTAAGGCTTAAGGGGCCCACTGATTAACAGTATACAAAATTTTAACAGTTCCGAACAACTGGAATGCCAATACCGTCCGGCAGACTGTTAATCAGTGGGCCCTTTTAAGGTTTATTAAATAAGCAAATGTTATGTAGGTATAGGTCGGCAGTCCGGATCCAGACTGCAATCCGCCATTTGGTGACCCTTGCCTTAAGAGCCTGGCTAGAACACAAATTCCAAAATTGGCATAGCGCTCAATCAATGAAAAATATTAGTAATAAATTGATAATACCCAGGTAATTCCACATATTTGATGTCAGGCAATGCCAAAAATGAAGTCTAATATGATGGAGTTTTCATGGTTTGTAAATGCTATGATTGTCATGCATCTTAGCTTTATCTTTCGAACCTCAAAAATTAAAAAGAAAAAAAATTTTTTTTAAAGGTGTAAAAAGTCAGGCTTGACTGTGACTCATCTTTTTATCTCTTAGTGGATTGTTATGCAAAAAATGAAAGATTCAAGATAGATGCTAAAATACCTACCTATAGACAAGCACAAGATACAAATGACAGATAATGTGCTTTAGAACTTCAATAAATAAAGCACTAATACCTAATATGTAATAGTAGTAGTTGTAGTAAAAGTAAACTTTAACAGACCTAAATAAAAAAGGCTGCTATTTAACTGATCACCAGATTTAGTAAAATTTAATACCAAAAAAATCTATTTTACCACCCTAAAATCATGAATGATCACCAAAATTATAACACCATTTTAATGTGAAATGATTACCAATTTTATTACATTTTACTATCCTTTTAAAGGAAATGACACCAAACTAATCATTATTAACCCAAAAATAGTCAATGATTACCAAATTTCAAACCCCATTTTAATGTGAAATGATAACCAAATTTTTACATCTTGCTATCCTATTAAAGAAAATGACACCAAAATAATCATTGTAAACCCAAAAATAGTAAATGACCACCAAAATTAGAACTCCATTTTAATGTAAAATGATAACCAAATTTTTAAATCTTGCTATCCTATTAAAGCAAATGGCTCCAAAATAATCATTGTAAACGCAAAAATAGTAAATGATCACAAAAATTGTAACCACATTTTAATTAAAAATGTGCAAACATTTAATATATCGTTATCCTATTAAATTAATTAATCCACTTCGTCAACTTTTTCTAGTAGCATTTTGTTTCTGTAACAGTCGCAGTTCTAACCTAACCTAACCCACTTTTCTAGTAGCATTTTGTTTCTGTAAGGGTCGCAATTCTACCTACCTAACCTACTTTTACCTAACCTACTTTTCTAGTAGCATTTCTTTTCTTTTTTTCAAGGGGGCTGTGCATAAAATCCGCGTAGCACAGAGAGCCATGGAGCGCGCCATGCTCGGTATCAAGCTTCAAGATCGAGTAAGGAATGTCGAGATCCATCGCCGCACCAAGGTGCACGACGTGGGTTTCGTCATTACCAATCTAAAATGGAATTGGGCGGGACATGTTGCTAGGCAGGTGGACTAAAATGTTAACAGAATGGTGGCCGCTTTCAAATGAAAGAAGCGCCTGGCGTCCGTTGGCTCGTTGGATGGACGACATCCGGAAAATTGCGGGTCACTTCTGGATGAGATTAGCTCAGGACCGGGACAAGTGGCGTACTAGAAGAGAGGCCTATGCTCAGCAGTGGGCGATAAAGGGCTGATATGATGATGATGATGATTTCTTTTCTGCAAGGGTCGCAGTTCAAACCTAACCTAACCCACTTTTCTAGTAGCATTTCGTTTCTGTATGGGTCGCAGTTCAAACCTAACCTAACCCACTTTTCTAGTAGCATTTCTTTTCTGTAAGGGTCGCAGTTCAAACCTAACCTAACCCACTTTTCTAGTAGCGTTTCGTATCTGTATGGGTAGCAGTTGAAACTTAACCTAACCTACTTTTCTAGTACCATTTCGTTTCTGTAAGGGTCGCAGTGCTAACCTAACCCACTTAACTGATAGCAGTTTAACTTACTTTTCTAGTAGCATAACGAAATGCGAAGGTTAGGTAGGTATGCGGTGCGGGCTACGAGGGGTTGAGCGGGAGGAGCTAGTAATTTTGGCATCAGTTTACTTTATTTGGTAATATGTATACATTTTTTGGTAATCATAGTGGTTTATTTAGGTGAAAATATCGCATTAATTTGGTCTTCAAGATTTGGTGATCATTAATGATTTTTGGTGATCATTCAATATATTTGGTATTTGAATACAATTTGAAGTGCAGTCGTAATTAAAGTGGTGGTACTTTTGTATTTTTAGGCCTTATTTTTTTGGTGTTCAGTAATTTTTTTTGGTAAGCATGATTTTTTTATTTAGGGTACCAAAGTATTTTTTGGTGGTCATTATATTTGTAGCCAATAAAAAACTTACGTACTTACAGTAAACAGTTACCTATAATCATGGCTAAGTACTTATAATATTCCCCCTAGCCAATTATCAAACTTATAAACAGCAAGCATAAAGATAAAAACGTATTGAATGAACATAAGAACATAACACACAACAACGAAAATAAAACAAAAAGAAAAAGTAAGTTTACACTTAACAAAGCTGAAAAACAAACTTTAAAGCGCCATCTGTTATCAGAAACTATAAAAAGCGCGCGCGGCTCGCGCAAAATAAAAAATAACCTATGCTCCGATTCCAAAACTACAATAACTCCATACGAGTTCACACAAACACACCGAGAAGGCATTGTCCTTCATTCACGCACACATTCGTGTAAAAGTAAATGACACTTAACCTCCTTATATACTTAGCGCCATGATACATAACAGCAATCGATATAAATGCCTAAAAACAGCTCTAGTATACATAGCTACAAATCTAAAGTAAAACCTTGCAAAACAAGACATACAACTTTCAATCCAGACCACAATGTTGCATGTTTGCAAACAAAGTACATAACCAACATAGCTATTGAGTAAATATCTTTAAAATCCCAAATACATAAGCAATATGCTGTTTAAAATTGGCAAAGTGAGCGAATCTACTTTATAGAATAGCGGGCGCGAGCAGTACGGCGATACCAAACACGCTATACCTATACATATGCAACCGCTATCTTATCATTATATACATCGATATCAGTATATATTATATACCTAAAGTTTATAGCAAACAGCTGTTAACACTTTCATTATAAAATCAATTTTGACTTATTGAAAAAATAACCTAACATTCGCCCGACTGGCTCAAAACAACATCAAAGTTAGGCGGGCTAACCTAGGTCACAAAGGTAGGACTTTCGCTCACTAATTGCTTTCGTACGTGCATACGAACTCGTCAGCAGTCATGCGATGTGTTACTAATAATAATACTATAAGAAAATAGCGAAAATTCCAAAGAAAACAATCCCAACAAGACTATCTACACAATCAAAACATTGCCCTCGGTAAATGTCCTAGGTTGACAACGATCATTCTAAGATTGTTGCAAACATGGCGACCGCTATCTGAGCTTCTCGTGCAGCTCGTGGACGCGAATTCATGTAACAAACCTAATACAAAGCTGTGTAACGTAAGCAAAAAATATCCTAAAAATGATCGCGAGTTCCCTCCTTTCGAGCAGCTGTACTCGTCAACCCTTTAAGTTATACACTTCTAGAATTTTATACAGAATCCCCAGTCTATAAAGAGCTGGAAAACGAGCATGGTTGCGTAAATTGCTATGATTTTCTGTTATAACTTACGTCTTCTGCTATGACTAGTTCCTTGTAATTCAGCTCTGGATATTTACTTTCGTTGCTTTCATCCAGATTTATAGTTAATCTCACTGTTTTACACACACTATTCTTTCCACTTTTTGAAGCACCCACTGTTATAAGAGTAGCACGTTTAGGGTCCGACATTTTTTACCAAATTCTAGCATAAAATGATTTTTTTCAAGGCATGACACGGCCTGCATTTTCAAACAGTGTAGCACATTTCCACCATGTTGGAATTCATTGTTTGGGTTGTGAGCGCCACGGCCGGAATTTGAACTAAAGGCGAGTTACCTATGTAAGAACATAGATGGCTACATTTTTTGCACGAGATTAGCAACAGATGACGCTGCACCGGTGACTGTATATACAGTAAATAGACTCCTTTTAAAAGTAAGAACTTGGTTATAAAATAGCACATAGAACGTAAAATTGAAATTTAAAAAAATATATTTTTTTTCTGATCCATAACTCAAAAATATCATCAAAGTAGTATGATTTGATAGCTGTCAAAGTCAGCTTTGCCAGATGTTACGTTTCGATTCAAGCTAAGGAAAATAAGCGGTTTGATGTTTATCCGCAAGATGTCACTTTTATCAAAATTTCTTAATAGAATCTGCTTTACCGACAGAGAAGTTTAAAACTCGTGCACTCTGCCTCTGGCGGTTATCACACTGGGTGAGATTGATGCGATTCACGCGAGGAGGATGTCGCTATAGTACGCGCACAGCGTTGTCCAAGTTGAGTCGGTACGTGAATGTAAATTGTTAGGGACATGTTAACAATTTACGGGAGGGATAGGGTGGTTTTTAGGGGGCTATGAGTCCAGCCTTGCCTTCCTTAGATCACAAACATAGCAACATACCCCTGTCTGCCGGCGGCAATTTTGGTTCGACGTTAAATAGCGCGGGGGTAAATAAAACTTGCTTTCTTAGTCGATGTCGATAAAATTAAAACACAAAAATTTGTTATTATGATTTAGAAATCGCTTCGTATCATTATTGATAATACTTGAGTAGATATTTAATTATACACAAGCGCTGGTTCATTTTTGCCCCGTCAGACCGGACTACGGATCCTTCTAATAATAAATCGACTCGCACTCGCTAAACGCAGTCGCTAGGGAATATGTCAGTGCAAAGAGAATTAAATCACTACGTTGTCAGTGTCAAACTCGTGGTAAAAGGATATAGGTATCTACGTATAGGTTGCGTATAGGTAGATTTATCTAGATAAGTAGTAAGAAGCAGGGGCGTATTTTGAAATTTGGCGCCCCGGGCCGGGCCAGTAAGTTTTGCCGCCCCTGAAGTCAAGGAAGAAAAACAAAATGCAATCCGTCAGGGGCGGCATACACCGCCCTTAGCGGATTGGCGCCCCGGGCCCGGATGGCCCTATGGTAAATACTGACGCCCCTGGTAGGAAGAAAAACTCGAATGTTTAACTTCAGAATCTTAAACGATAGTAGGTAATTAAAATTTATCGTCCTCCCCGGTCCCGAGTAAGCGTTTTACTCACACAATCCGAATAAATTGGAGTTATTAAAAAATTTCACTATCTGCAAAAACTGGGAAGATAAGGTGATTTTTTTTAAAGTTAGATACGGGACAGTGATGTTATAATATCATGAGTAATATCAGTGGTATTTCGTTCCAAGCAAGAGCGCTAACGCAACGTAGTGAATGAATGAAATGAATTTTAATTTTTTTACTCATTTCAATCAAGGGCAACTCAAGGGAATGCCATGAAAAAAAGAAACAGAGAAAATATAACAAGATTTTAATAAATGGTATACCTATATGTGGGATATTATTACACTAAACAACTATTTTCTCTCTCCACTACCGAAAAACCCAAAAGTCCACCTCTACATCCCCGCCCATCTACTGCTACCGCTGTCCTTAAGAAGGGCATTTCGGAAAACGCTGATGACTCGGACATTATGAAACCGAGATTCCTATTAAGATACGGGACATTACTCTCACTTAAGACCCGTTTAGATGACTGGACTAGAGATGCCAGTTATTTTTTATCACGCCTGCTATGCTGCGATAGTAGTATGTGCTATTATAGTTAGTTTAATTGGCATACGAATATTCTCAGTAACAAGAGAACAAAAAACTAAAAGTCCAGGCTAACTTGACTAACTTGAACAGGGTCATTATAAATTAGTGTCCGACCGAAGATTCGGTTTCGGTTTCGGTTTCGGTTTCGGTTTCGGCCAGGTTCGGCCAAAAAATCATGTTTCGGCCGTAGTTTCGGTTACGGCCAAAAAACGGCCGAACCTTTCGGCCGGGCCGAAACTTACGAAATGCTACTTCGTACTATGAAACTAAACATGTGACAAATATCAAAAGTTGGGGAACAAGTAGGGGAGCGTTCAAGTATTACGTAACGAATTTGGGGGGGAGGGGGGTCTTGTAAAACGTTACGATGCGTTACAGGGGCGGGAGGGGGTTGTTTGAACTACGCGTTACGTAATATTGTTTTTTAACCCTTCAGAACAGTCGCGTAGAGAGATTCTCTCACGCATTTTTTAAAACGTGATTTTTCTCAAAACTTTAGACATTTCAAATGCTAATTAATAATATTAACGCGATTAAAACAATAATAAAGTTATTTTAGCGACTTTCCGATACTTTACGCCATATAATTGTGGCCTTTAGGTAAAAAAATGGTCACTTGGTGGTTACCTAACGTTTTACTAGGGGGAGGGGGAGGGGTACAGAAAAACGTTACGGCGCGTTACATGGGGGGAAGGGGGGTCAAAAATGTCCAAAAATTGCGTTACGTAATACTTGAACGCTCCCTAGGACGACAACTTAGAAAACACAATTTCCCTAATCAAGGTGCCACTGGACGGTCGACGCAGTCTTAATGTGTATAAATGGTGGAGTGGAACTCATTCCACCACTTTAAGAAACGACAACATGCATTTTGATAATCAGTAGACCGTGCTGATTCCAACAATACCACTTGTCGGTATAAACCTTCTCGGTCCTACGAAAATCGTAAATATGGTAGTTATTCTACGAATTGGCCTCTCCTCTAAAAAGCGGTTTTATAACATAATATTTTCAACGATTTTAACAAGTCTACAAAAGGTTCGGTTTCGGTTTCGGTTTCGGTTTCGGCCGAAACTGGGGTCAAAGCCGAACCTTCGGTTTCGGTTTCGGCTAAAAAACATGTTTCGGTCGAACACTATTATAAATGTCATATTTTTCCATAGATATTTGATATTAATGATGTCATTGCCAATTTGGCACATTTTGTCAGTGCAAATGCCATGCCACGACTCTAATTGCTATTTTTTATAAGGAGGCAAAGTTGTTAGTGAATTTAGTACGTTTCGAGGCTTTCAAGGCACAATAATAGCTATTAAGTACTTATTACATATCGCCAACAAACTGCCTCGCAGTTTGGCGAATCTTTGTATTGTGGACTGTGGTACGCATATTTTATATTTCCATGGTATTTTCAACAAAAAAAAATAAAAAAAATGTATTTGTAGTAGTGTCCGACCGAAGGTTCGGTTTCGGTTTCGGTTTCGGCCAGTTTCGGCCAAAAAATCATGTTTCGGCTGTAGTTTCGGTTTCGGCCAAAAAACGGCCGAACCTTTCGGCCGGGCCGAAACTTACGAAATGGTACTTCGTACTATGAAACTAAACTATGAGACAAAGACCAAAAGTTGGGGAATAAGTAGGACAACAATATTAATATGTACCTACATAATTATACTGATTACTGTATAGGTACAGAAATTAATTGGTTTATTATAAAACACAATTCCACTAATGAGGGCGCTACTAGACGGTCGACGCAGTCTTAAGAGGCTGTTAATACCTATAACGCGCACACTGTATAATTGTATCGGAGTAAATGAAATAGACCCGGGACCCGGGTATGTCCTTAAACTACGTCCAAGACCACCGGTGGACGGGCAGCAGCGTCCCTCAAATTCGGTGTACTCGACTGCGATCGCCAACCCGCCTGCCAAGCGTGGCGATTATGGCATTCACCCCCCATCATGATGAGCACAATAGAACCACGGCCCCGAGGTTCCGGCGACCCCCGGTGCTCTGGCTATGGTAGCGGTCAGGGCATTAGCGGGGTCAGGGGTGCTAAGAATCTCCGGCAAAGATCCGGCTACCCGCCCCGACGACGACTGGCCCTGGTAACACACAACATACGCACTATGAGGACTGACGAAAAGATCTGCGAGCTGGAAGAGGAACTGAGCAGGTTACACTGGGACATTGTAGGGTTATGCGAAGTCCGTAGAGAGGGGGAGGACACGACAACCCTGAAGTCTGGTAACTTGCTCTACCACCGGGAGGGCGACCAACAGTCCCAAGGTGGTGTCGGGTTTCTCGTTCACAAGTCCCTCGTAAACAACATAATAACCATCGACAGTGTGTCGAGCAGGGTGGTATACCTAATACTCAGAATATCCAAAAGATATTCGCTGAAGGTCATTCAGGTATACGCACCGACCTCGTCACACTCCGATGATGAAGTAGAAGCTATGTATGAGGACGTAAGTAGGGCCATACATACTTCTAAAACCTACTTTACTGTTGTTATGGGGGACTTCAACGCAAAGTTGGGCAAGAGAAGCGGGGATGAGTTGAGAGTGGGGCAATTTGGGTATGGGCAACGGAACCCTAGGGGTCAGAGGCTGGCCGACTTTCTGGAGAGAGAGGAACTCTTCATGATGAACTCTTTCTTCCAGAAGCCGCCTCACAGGAAATGGACCTGGATGAGTCCTGACGGTTCCACGAGAAACGAGATAGACTTCATCATGACCGACAAGAAACGGATATTCAGTGATGTCTCTGTGATCAACAGGGTAAAGACCGGTAGTGATCACCGAATCGTAAGAGGCACACTGAATATCAATATTAAACTTGAAAGGTCCAGCCTGATGAAGTCTACGCTCCGACCTACTCGAGCCTATGTTCAAAACCCCGAAAGCTTTCAACTCGAGCTCTCTAACCGCTTTGCTTGCCTAGAGAACTTGGCTTCAGTGGACGAAATCAACGACGGGCTAGTGGAAACTGTCCACACAGTAGGGTCTAAGTTTTTTAGATCCCGCCGTAAAGATAGACCTCAGAAATTGACCGAGCAAACCTTAAACCTCATGGCTGAACGACGCTCGCTACAGTTGCAGTCTCCCGATGACGCGGAGTCATATAGGCAGCTCAATAGACGTATATCTAAGTCCTTGCGACATGATCTGCGTCTCTTTAATACTAACCGTATTAAAGAGACTATTGAGCGAAACCAAGGCTCCAAAGTGTTCGCAAAGGACAAGTCTATTGGGCAAAGCCAGCTGACAAAGCTGAAACGGGAAGATGGCAGCATAGCGTCGAGCAAAGCGGAGGTTTTAGGTGAGATCGAGAGGTTCTATGGACAGTTATACACTTCGATCGCAAAGCCCGTTGACAGCTTGGTAGGAGATCCAAGAGCCAAGCTGTCCCGACATTATACCGAAGATATCCCGGACATCAGTCTGTACGAGATTAGGATGGCCCTGAAGCAGCTTAAGAACAACAAGGCGCCGGGCAAAGACGGAATCACTTCAGAGCTTCTGAGAGCGGGTGGAACACCGGTACTTAAAGTCCTCCAGAAGCTCTTTAATTCCGTCTTGTCCGAGGGCATAACGCCTGAAACATGGAATAGAGGCGAGGTGGTGCTGTTCTTCAAAAAAGGTGATAACAACCTATTGAAGAACTACAGACCCATCACGCTTCTGAGCCATGTCTATAAGCTGTTTTCAAGGGTCATCACGAACCGTCTCGAACACAGACTTGATGACTTCCAGCCTCCCGAACAAGCCGGTTTCCGAAAAGGCTATAGTACCATAGACCACATCCATACGCTGCGGCAAGTTATACAGAAGACCGAAGAGTATAACTTGCCATTATGCTTAGCGTTTGTGGACTATGAGAAAGCCTTCGATTCGGTGGAAACATGGGCGGTGCTTGAGTCTCTTCAGCGATGCCATATTGACTATCGGTACATCGAAGTGTTGAAGTGTTTGTATAGTAACGCCACCATGTCGGTCCGAGTACAGGAGCAGAGCACGAGGGCGATTCCATTGCGAAGAGGCGTAAGGCAGGGAGACGTTATCTCTCCGAAACTGTTTACTGCCGTAATGGAAGACGCCTTCAAGCTCCTGGAATGGGAAGGACTTGGCATCAACATCAATGGCGAATACATCACTCACCTTCGGTTTGCCGACGATATCGTAGTCATGGCAAAGTCGATGGAGGAACTCAGCATGATGCTCGATGACCTCAACCGAGTTTCACAACGGGTGGGCTTGAAAATGAACATGGACAAGACGAAACTTATGTCAAATGCCAATGTTGTGCCCATCCCAGTCTCTGTTGGGAACTCGGTACTCGAAGTTGTTGACTCGTACATCTACCTAGGACAAGTAGTCCAATTAGGTAGGTCCAACTTCGAGAAAGAGGTCAACCGCCGAATCCAACTCGGTTGGGCAGCGTTCGGGAAACTACGTAATGTCTTTTCGTCCGACATACCT
The DNA here is from genome assembly GCF_910591565.1 of Cydia splendana. Taxonomy (NCBI): domain Eukaryota; kingdom Metazoa; phylum Arthropoda; class Insecta; order Lepidoptera; family Tortricidae; genus Cydia; species Cydia splendana. Next base: position 2,243,762 of record NC_085970.1, read on the forward strand.
CAGTGCCTCAAGACGAAAGTCTTTAATCAATGTGTGTTACCAGTGATGACTTACGGCTCCGAAACGTGGTCTTTCACTATCGGCCTCATCTCAAAACTTAAAGTCGCTCAACGAGCTATGGAGAGGGCTATGCTCGGAGTTTCTCTACGTGATCGAATCAGAAATGAGGAGATCCGTAGACGAACTAAAGTCACCGACATAGCCCACCGGATTAGCAAGCTGAAGTGGCAATGGGCAGGCCACATTGCACGCAGAGAAGATGGCCGATGGGGTCGAAAAGTGCTCGAGTGGAGACCACGGACTAGCAAGCGCAGCGTAGGACGTCCACCCACAAGATGGACAGACGATCTTGTTAAGGTCGCCGGAAGACGCTGGATGCGGGTCGCTTCCAACCGGCACGTATGGAGGTCCAAGGGGGAGGCCTATGTTCAGCAGTGGACGTCTTATGGCTGAGATGATGATGATGATGATGATGGAAATGAAATAGCACTGCCGCATGGTACTGGGCCTGGGTAAAGAAATAAGAAAACTCATCATCTTCCTCGCGTAATCCCGGAATATTTGCCACGGCTCATGGGAGCCTGGGGTCCAATTGACAACTAATCCCATGAATTGGCGTAGGTACTAGTTTTTACGAAAGCGACTGCCATCAGACTGACCTTCGAAGCCAGAGAGTAAACTAGGCCTTATCGGGACTAGTCCGGCTTCCTCACTATGTTTTTCCTTCACCGAAAAGCAAATAGTAAATATCAAATGATATTACGTATATAAGTAAGTTCCGAAAAAGTCATTCCTACGAGCCGGGGTTTGTACCTTGCGATGCGACCTTCGGATTGAAAGTCGCACGCTCTTACCGCTAGGCCACCAGCGCTCAAGGAAATATCTCGCTTTTTAATACAATGGACATTGGTTGGAGTCTCTGTGCTCAACTACTTATCCTGAAGCCTGAAGCACGGCTTTGACTTCGCATGAAAGTTCGCCTCACTCGCGTTTTTGGTTGACCCTGTATCTACGTGTTGGCTGAGTGAATGAATAGAGTTAGACCAAGAAATTACTGCTATTATTTTGATAGCATATGCAGTGCAACTAGTGCAAATGTTATTTATACGTCATAATTTCATAGAAGTTTTGACGTTTAAAATAACACATGCACTGCGTGTGTCATCAAATCGTTGCAGAATTATCTTGGTCTAACTCTAGTAACTTTCTTAAAAAACTGCTTAAGTAACATCAATTTCAAGGACATTGGGTATTGACAGCCCCATAATATGTGTGTAAAAGCGGTTTTATAACATTTTTTCAACGATTTTAACAAGTCTACAAAAGGTTCGGTTTCGGTTTCGGTTTCGGCCGAAACTAGAGCCAAAGCCGAACATTCGGTTTCGGTTTCGGTTTCGGCAAAAAAACATGTTTCGGTCGGACACTAATTTGTAGGTATGTGATGAAATAGAACATGAACCAAGCGCTAACTGACATTTAAGTTTAACAAACCAATACCACACACAAAGCCAGCTACTTTAGTTTATTGCAGCTACAATATTAAATTTATGCGTCTTAATTCTCTTTTGTCTGTTATTAATGTTATATAGGTATATTATAAAACACTTAATAGATTTTCACAACAGTAAAGTGAGAAAAATAGATCATGAAATACGTATATACCACTACTTACTAAATTTAAAATCTACTTAGGTATACTTACCTATTATTTTTAATTTTAACCAAGAGTGTCCTTCAAAACAATGGAATCAGCTCCATAATTTAAGGTGGAAGCAAAACAGACTTAACTCTATTTGCGGGTCGCCAAAATCTAGTTTGCCTTAAATTTGCTACTGCGTTTGGCTGGCTTGCCAAAAAGCCAGTGTGTGGTTACGCAATTAAACAAGTCCAACTAACTTAATTCTCTACTCGCCTAAAATTCCCCGCTCAAACGCAGCACGAAGTATTATTCGAGAATCCTGAGATATGGAGTTACTTTCTGAATATTATTCATTAGAAGAAAATTTTACCTATCCAGTGACCCAATTTAATAAGGCCTATTTTAGCTTTTTACTGTAATTTGTTCCACCCTTTAAAACGTTATCGCGTTATTGATCTGAATTATGGTGGAATTAACGTCTGTTTTGGTAGATAAGAGCCATTACAAGCTTTAGTCATATAGTCTGGCAAACGAATTTGTCAATAGACAATTACAAAAAATTGTGAGAGTTCGATTGATGTCGAGGCACTTATATAATATTTTACCAGCGTATTTCATCTCTTAGCAATTACAATAGCTCAAACCAATTCTAAGAAAAATAAATCTTCAAATGATTTCCAGTACGGATATGATGGTCGTTCTTAATTGTCTACGTGACAGCGTGATAAAACGGTGTCCGTAACTTTCTATCCCACGGTGTTAAAAAGTGACAGTTATTTTATCACGTGGAAAAAGATGGATAAAGCTATCCATAATACGCCGGCTGAAATCGGAAAAATATAAACATGATCCCAAGGAATTCAGAACCTCCTGCTTATTGAAGAAGGGAACAGAAAAATGTAGGATCATTAATTATAGTATGGAACAAATCGAATGATTAAACTTTCTTTGTGTCAGACCAAGAAAAGTCTGCAGCGGATTTGATAGCCCACGCAGTGCACGTGTTATTTTAAACGTCAAACTTCTATGAAATTATCTCATCAATAACACTGACACTGCGTGGGCGATCAAATCCGCTGCAGACTTTTCTTGGTCCGACTCTAGTTAAGAATTCCATCCGCCTTAAGAAACACAATAAAGCGTAAGCACACGAGGTGTATAAAGGCTAATGATATGTAAAACCGGGCCGGAGGCTGCAATCGCGTGCGATATGCACCTGGGCTGGCACAGACTATCTTTTGACAGAGAATATTTCTAATAAAATACCTACATATAAGTATAACGTAAAGAACTTATTTCTAGTAAAGCGTGTTTGTTGACACCTCTAAGTGATCGAATCAGAAATGAGGAGATCCGTAGACGACCTAAAGTCACCGACGTAGCCCACCGGATTAGCAAGCTGAAGTGGCAATGGGCAGGCCACATTGCACGCAGAGAAGATGGCCGATGGATCTGTCGCAGTCGGATCGTATAATCCGCCGTATTACATTACGGCTAGCCGTTTTCAAAAACAGGGGCGTTTTGAAATGCGGCGGTTTAACGATTAGCCGGATTGAATGCGGCTGAATGCATGAGAATCCGCCGGAATGTATTCGGCGCCATACGTTCTTCAACACGGCTAGCCGTAATGTAATACAGCGAGTCATTAGCCGCCGCTTTGACAGTTTTTAGTTCCCATTTTTAACACTCGTGGGCAGGGTGATTCACTTTTGTATGGAGAAAAAAAAGTTGTAATATTTTTCCTGACTTTGCTCACCAATGGAGTCTCCCCACACTAAAAACTACCTATTTCAATTTTCAAAAGAATCGAATAACGTTTAGAGGTTGCACAAGTTGAAAAGGTAGAGTGAGAACCCCATACATTCCGTGAAAATGAACTATGTTCTAAAATGACAAAATATAATGAACTGATACTAAAATCGAATGAGAAAACTGAATTTTGCGTCTAAAACACTATAAAAGCACTTTTCCTTTGGAAACAGGTGGAAAAACTGAAAAATCTTAATTAGAACATTTATCGAGTAACCAAAATCCAAGTTTACTACTAATTTTAAAATTTATTTATATGTAGAAGGTTCAGTATCACACTACTCTCCGCTTTGATGGTAGCCGCTTAAACCATTTTCTACCCTCCGATGTAGAGTCGTTGGTTATTTGAAAAATCTTTGTTGATGTTGTGCAACCTCTAAATGTTGACCGATTTGATTTTTTTTTAACGTATAATATTTTTTTATCAGTTAGAACAAGAATTCGAGCAAAGTCAGATGAAAATCGAAAATTCGGAAAAATGAAACACCCTACTCGTGGCGCTGCCTGACATAACAACAACAAACTATGAAAAACGCTGGGGTGTCCATCAATCTGGAGTTCGTCGGACTGTTTCTTTTCAAAAAACATTTCCTCCGCAACTTAACTAGACGGAGCCCCGCTCCGCGGGGCTCCTATTTCTGAGCGGTTTGCCCTTCGGGCATCTGAAGATACCTAATGAACCTAACCTACCTAATACCTATTGATTTAGTGAGACGTCCGTGAAAACACTGAAAACATTACACTTGGGGAAATAAGCGTACATAGGTAGGTAAGTAGGTTAGGTTCGTTAGGTAGGTTAGGTTCGTTAGGTAGCTTCAGATGGCCGAAGGGCAAACCGCGTCTATTTAAGTTGTGAAGGAAATGTTTTGGAAAAGAAACACATGTAGTGCGGTGGGACCATGGTAAAAATAAATTAAATTGCAAACATTGTCAAACTCCGGTTACGTAGGCGACCGAAAGAACTGGTCACTCTACAATCTAAATAGTAGTACGATGCGGCTAAACGTAGGCCACCTTATTGAAGAAGGTATCGCAATGACAATCCGGCTAATCGTCGAACCACCGCATTTCAAAACGCCCCTGTTTTTGAAAACGGCTAGCCGTAATGTAATACGGCGGATTATACGATCTGACTACGACAGATCCACCGGTACGTATGGAGGTCCAAGGGGGAGGCCTATGTTCAGCAGGCACGTCTTATGGCTGTGATGATGATGACGATGATGATGATGATGATGATGATGATGATGATGTGTTGACACCTCACTTAGCTTCTGACCTGGAGGAGGAGTTTGTTAAGGAAGATTCTGGGGCCCGTCAAAAGAGACGAAGGCAGTTGGAGGATCCGAAAGAATGCCGAAATAGAACATCCGATAGCTGAGCCGAATATATTAGGTGAGACCGAAGCGCATCGTCTCCACTGGCTTGGCCACCTCGAAAGGATAGGTGAAGATCGGGCAGCCAGAGCCTACTTGGGTCGACCAACTGGACGCCGTCCTTTTCCTAAATATCGTTGGGCAAATGTCGAGGCAGATCTCCGTGAGTTCGGCGTGGGCAAAAGCTGGCGTGATACCGCTCTGGACCACAGACCAACCCCTATAGACCGAGCTTATAGGACGACTCGCGGTCACCACCCGTATGGTGTATAGGTCAAATATAAGATTGTTCGCGCGCCGCTCCGATCAGTTGCGCCCAACGTAACGACCTGTTAGCAGTGTGCACGAGTCTAAGAAAATAAATCGTAAACTATTGAATTCATTGGGAAATCATGGGATATTGCAGCGTAAAATGGTGTGGCAAGTCATCTAAGACATCTACTTACGAAACAGATGGAATAACATCCCACAGGAAAGTCAAATTCATTATTTCATTGAATAATGTTTCTTGTCCGCGGGGTTCATTTTATACTGGTCAGTAAGCAGAGGCGAAGTATGTCCGTCCCTTTTCGTCAACTTGAAAATGCAATGCGCTATCCCTTTCCCTTTCGACTAGTGATGTGACGATGATGGTTTTTCAGTTGCGGAAACTTCGTGCTTCGTCATACCGTATTGTACCATTTTAGACATAATATATAGGAAATATGTTGTGTAAGTTTTTTAGAATCCTCTAGGCCAGCGGAGCAGTTAGGCCGCATGTCACGAGATGGACCTGATGATGAACTTCAAAGAAGTGCGAGGGCACTCGGTGTTGGTTTGTGATAGACATATGTTGTATGAGTTTTTTAGAATCCTCTAGGTGAGCAGTTAGGTCTCATGTCACGAGATAGACCTGATGATGAACTTCAAAGAAGTGCGAGGGAACTCGGTGTTGGTTTGTGATAGACATATGTTGTATGGGTTTTTTAGAATCCTGTAGGTGAGCAGTTAGGTCTCATGTCTCGAGATGGACCTGATGATGAACTTCAAATAAGTGCGAGAGAACTCGGAGTTGATTTGTAATAGGCATATGTTATTAGTCCATTTGAATATGTTTTCAATACAACCTTCTATGACCTTAATAAAACGGACAAAAGAAAATAATTGTATGAGATTTCGGCGACACTTTTTTCTCGTATCAAAAGAGATTGCGATTCTGAGTGGAAATAATATAAAAATTCTAAACTTTAAAATTCATGTTCTGGGTACTTTAAGCAGAAATGCCCTAATATGTTAAGTAAAAATTTCAGGTACATTGTTAAATTACTTAATGAAATATTAAATTAATCAATATAATTATTAAGTAAGTTTACTCTAAGTATACTAAATTGGTAACAATTTTACCACAATACATTTCGGTATCACTGGTAGCAGTACCCACTACCTGTAATGAACATGTCCCATCCCTACGCTTGCACGTGTCAGCGCGCCATGTTTGAAACGACCAATCGCAACGCCGTGAGCACCCCTCCCGCACCTCACAGTTTGGTGATTTGCGTCGGGAACAAAATGGCCAATATTAGGTTTCTAGAGGCGGTGTTCTGTGGCTCTGGACTAAGCAAAGTGGCGTACTCTTGTATTGGAGGCCAAGACTCATGTTGGGTTATCGTGCCAGCCAAGTAATAAGTACCTAAGTAAAATCTTGATTATTTTCCTACTCTGTACCGATACGTGGATATAGGGAATACGCGACTTTATCTCCGAGTATTTTCAGCGAAAATATTACAGGGATTTGGACCGTATAGACCATCTAACGAGTATTTATTCTGCCTTACTTTGAATGCATGGAAAGTATTTCAGAATAGCCTGCAATGGAATTGCTGTTTATTAATTTCTGAGTGAACAATAATGCAGTTGCAGTTGACATACCTACTTAGATTAAGATGACTAAATTCACGTCATTCTAAATCAGTGACTAAATACTTAAAGTTATCGAAAATTGTATTTGAAAGAGGTTAATAACTGTCAAAGGTGGATCCATAGATGGCTCCAGCATAGGTTTTACCTGTCTAGTTTTGTTTCATGGAATTTGGCTTAAAAAAGGCTTTGATATAGCAACAATAACTTCAGAAGATTATGTAGGTAAGTAGTAAAATTAGGAAACAATTTATAAGTTCAGGTGGTACAAGGGGTGTCACAGTCCGCAAAGACAAGAAAGTTTTTTGAACATTTCTAAGCCCGTTTGAAGCTTATTGATATACATACTACCATTTTTTATTCGTAGTTTAGTAACTTTTAAGTATTTTACAATCTATTTGTCTCTTTACACTGTAATCCATTTTTACAAAGAAAAAAAACAAAGTTGTAAACACACGAAATCATTCCCGCACCCAAAAAGCCGGGGTATAGCGATGTATCATGAGTCCCCATGAACGTCAGCTGGTTTACGGACAAACGGTACCCACCCAAACAGATAGCCGATTTTTTTTTCTAGTCATTTCCTTTCAACTATACAAACTTGCTGGATACCTTGGAAAAGCTTTGAATGGAAATATGTTTTTTGTAATAGGTAGGTACTTATACCTATTAGGTAGGTAGGTCGGCAAAGTGGATGGGAAAAGGCCTGGACGTGGACGCAGTCCAATACGTTGGTCTGACCAGATCCGCACCGTTCTTGACTCCACAGTTCACATGGCTCTCGGCTGGAGAAAGATCATAAGAGAGAAAATGATGCAAAAGGGATGTCACGACTCTCAATATTGAGGAATACGACGCACGGAGGAGGAATAGGTAGGTACTTATTTCATTATACACCTATCGCTATCTGAGTATTTGATTTATCCCGTCCAAAACAGACCAATACGGCCGTAATGCGCCATAAAGCAATGGTCTAGGAAGCCATTACGGGTTTAATGTTGTAGAAGCAATATGGGTTTTTATTGCTGTTCTATTGCGGCACAGGGGCGTGGACAGATGAAGCAATTTGATAGCCCACATGTGGTTCTGTCAAGGTCTGGTTTTTAGTATGAGTATAGTTAAGCGACTTTCCCGTGCAAAAACGTTTCGTACAGCCTGGCAAAAAAGAGTAGAAATTAAAAAGTGGCAACACTGTAGTGTCTCCCGTTCTCTTATATATATATATTGATTTGAAAGGCACGACACTACAGTGTTGTCACTTTTTAATTTCTACTCTTTTTTGCCAGGCTGTACTTTGTCCTTAATCGGCATGTTAAAAAACTCTACATACTTCTTTAAATTTGTATGATAGTCTTAGAAAAATGTACATACAAATCGTTAGCTTTTGTAATGTCAACAGAAAAGATGCCGGTTTTGCCGAACATATTTGACTTAAGTATCTGAAACGGTTGGTATTTTTGGAGTGGTTTTTTATTAGGGTTCCGTAACTTCCGTACCCAAAGGGTAACGGGACCCTATTACTAAGACTCCATTGTCCGTCTGTCTCTCACCAGGCTGTATCTCATGAACCGTGACAGCTAGACAGTTGAAATTTTCATACATGATGTATTTCTGTTGCCGCTATAACAAAAAATATTTAAAAGTACAGAACCCTCGGTGGGCGAGTCCGACTCGCACTTGTCCGGTATACTTCGTTCTTTAGGATAATGTAAATAATTTTCACTCAGAAACAACGAAGTTATTGGCATCATCATCATCATTTGGAGCTCGCTGTGTCCCACTGCTGGGCAAAGGCCTCTCCCTAATTAATCCACATGATCTTGATACTTGATACAAAAATAAGGTAGGTATCTATTTTATTTTAATTTCGTAAGCGCCACTTGCACCATCCCAGTGTCAAATTGTACTGGTAACCATGGTAACTCCAGGTTTAACCGGTTAACCCCGGGTTAGTGAATGGTGCAAGTGGCCCTAAGAACACTAAGCTAGCTGTCCTCTTCTACGGTCATGTTATGATATGACACAACATACCGCAGACCACTTTAATGTGATTGTTTGTGTGTCTAAGTGTAGACAGTGGCCGTCAATTGTAAAATAGAAACAGGATAAAGGATGACTCACGCTAGACCGGGGCGAGCCCGGGCCGAGGCGCCCGACATGCCATTTTCTATGACGGCTGTGTGATCACGTGGTGCTTCCATAGAAAACGAAGCACCGGAAGCTCCGGCCCGGTCTAGCGTGAGTGAAAACCGTCAATCATCATGTTCTATATCTGCTGATAACTTCAGCGGCGATATTCCGTGACAGTCGGCATGGTAGTCGATTTCGAGGTTTCCAGGAGCAGGCCAGGAGCCGGGCCGGAGCTTCCGGCGCTTCGTTTTCTATGGAAAGCGCCACGTGATCACCGATCAACCGTCATAGAAATGACATGTTGAACGCCTCGGTCCGGACCCGGCGCGGTCTAACGTGAGTCACGTAGATTTTGTTTACTTTTATTTAAATACCTAAAGATACATACTATACGTTCGACGTGTTGTCTCTCTGTCGCACTTGTAAATTCGTACGCAAGTGTGACAGGGAGGCAACACGTCGAATGTTCGCGGTAGGCCCTGAGGGCAAAGTTGGACGTAGCAGAAGATTAATTGAGAAGTAATATCCTGGGACAATAAACACTGGAATTAATATGGGAAGTTCCCGCAAAGTTTTCCAATCGCCGCGGCTCTTTGTACTGCCCGCAATTTTTGGTGACACTACCACATGGAGTTGGGGTTATTTCCGATTCGACAGTTCCGTTTTGCCACAAAATAAATAACAAATAACTAGAACGCAGCAAGGGATAGATTTTGACATGGCAAGCAAATCGTGATATTGTCACATGGAGTTGGGATTGTTTCCGATTCGACAGTTCCGTTTTGCCACAAAATAAATAACTAGAACACAGCAGATTGTGACATCGCAAGCAAATGGTGATATTAATTGTCACATGGAGTTGGAATTGTTTCCGATTCCACAGTTCCGTTTTGCCACAAAATGAATAACTACTATACTCTGTATCTTTAGGTATTTAAATAAAAGTAAACAAAATCTACCCTCAAATGTCTCCTTAAGCCAGTTGAGGGTAAATGAAAACATTACATGATCAAATAATGTAGGTTAAAGTCAGGTCGTTCAATGACTGGTCCAGGCGGTTTTGTATTTGGTCGGTTAACCAATAAATGTTATAACTACCCGAAAACTTACAAATTGTTTGTTTACTTTTATTTAAATACTACTATAGATTCGGACCAAGCCGACTCTGCATTACATATGAGTACAACGTTTACAAAGACACTCCCACACTTTGTTCTGTTCAAGTTGGTGAACATTTCACTTAGACGGACTTTAGAAAATGTAAGGGATAGCTTTTGACATGTCAAGCTATTTGTGGTGACACTGACACTGCCACATGGAGTTGGGGTTGTTTCCAGTGCGTGACAGTTCCGTTTTACCACAAAATTAATACTTGGTAGGACGTTTATTTTTCAATCGGTACTTCGGTAGCTAACACATAACATAGGTAACATGGGGCATACAAAATATCAGATAAGATGGTAAATCAGCATCAATACAAAAAAGTATATACATGTAAGTATCTTTAATATATAGAAAAATTAGATTGTGTCAAATATTTTTGAACGCGAACTGTAGAAATATGTCTCTATTTGGCAGAAAACTCTAGGATGGCAGATACTTTCATCCGCTGCTATTGATGCTTGATGCACTATTAGTTTGTCAGACCATTGAATGCGGATGCATTCTACATTCCGATGTCCTGTCAGCAAGTTTATCCGACAACAAGTAGACTGAAATGAATTGATGCAGGCGCATAATACTCGTAGCCTCTACAATTTTAAGAAATTTTATTTGATGTCTCTGTGACTTTTAATTTTATAGACATTACCCTTTGTTTTTATCATGAATCAAGAAGGAGAATGTTTTATCTCGTTATTTGCAAATGGGCAAATGGCGACATGTAAACTTTTTCATAGACTCATTTTGTCCAATCGGAATGCCGTAACGGAACCGCCCGGAACTTAGTTTCATTTCTGCAGCGATAGAGATATAATCGTGTTTGCGAGCTCTTCCGTGTTTAATATAGGAAACGGCATTGTTTCGTAATAATATAAGTTTTAACGGCTTGTAGGCGGACGCTCATCAACACTAATGGCTTGATGGTTATATCCTAGATACAGTCACCTGCAGTAATATGTTACACAACGAAGCCCGCAAAAATATCTGACACGATCTTATTTGTAGAGCCATAAAAGCGTGTCACAGATTTTTGGGGTCTTCGAGTAACATAATTATACTTACCTAATATTGCAGATGTATACTAAAGTGACTTTTATTAAGCCAAGTCTTTAAAAATATTAAAACGGGCCACTCATATTTTTAAGTGAAAATAGCATGACACGTTTTGCTCCGTAACGAGAAACTTCAACAGGAGCACGTTTTGGCGGACCTTGAACCTGTTACCAAAAGATTACCTACTTCCACTTTATCTGTATATTTGTTATAAATATTGTAACCTAAATTGCCAATCATATTACTTTACGAACTTTATGAAGTTTTTTAAAATCAAGCTCATTAATCTGAAATGACTAATTAATACGGCCGGGAACTACGGATTATTGCCTGCAAGGTTTGATCTACGAGCGAAGACTTTAACAACACGAGGCAGGCAACCTCCGACGGAGCCGAGCGTTCAAATCAGGCATTAGGCATGTTTGTTTGCGTAGCAGCTTATTGTAAACAGGGACAGGTGGCAAGCGTGCTCGAGGGTAGGGTTGCCATGTGGAAGAATTAACTGTCCTGATAAAAATCCTGACATCACCCTAAACATCCTTACATTTCTTGTAACAGAGATTTGGCATAGCTTGAACGACGCCCTGGCGGCGCGCTGCGCTCTGCTGCGGTGTACTGTATCGTGGATCTACCTTTCCCTTACCCTCCGCCCGACCCCGTAGCCCCCTCTCCGCGCTTTTTTATGAGGACACTTGCCAAGTCCGGCCGCAATCCGGACAAACGGTCAAAAATCCTGACACGTCCGGACAAATCCTGACGTATAGCAACCCTACTCGAGGGCGACTCGTAGCTCGAATAACCAGCAAGATTAGCAAGAATTTAATACAGTACGGTTACCATCAGTTTGTCACTGATATAAACGCCGTCGAGAACGTAATTTACTTTCTATACGTCCCGTTTGCACTAATATAAGAGTGCGAGCGAGATGTATAGAAAGTAAATTACGTTCTCGACGGCGTTTATGTCAGTGACAAACTGATGGTAACCACAGGTTGCTAAGCTTTGTTCTTAGCATCGAGAGATATGACTGTACTGTGTTAAAGGAATTTTATCATTCTTCACATTTGACCGGGTAACGGACTTGGTTGAAGATATAATTACATATGTGTAGGTATAGGTAAAAGAACTGGAGGCCCATTGGAAGTTACATTTTGTTATTGGGTACATTTCGCTCATTCGTAGGTAAGTATTAGCAAAGACATCATATTGACATCAAAATGGCAAAAGATAGCTTAGAATTGGCTTCCCGGAAGTCTAAAGAGCATATCAATGTCACGCTAGACCTCATTCGGTTCGCTTTAGTTCGTTTTCATGAAAAAATAAACTTGTTTTAATTTATTAATATTTTTAATGTATATTTTATCTCTAAAATTGGCCTTCGCGCCTTAGCCACTATTTCTTTATATTTTTTTTATTTAATCCTATAAATCAAATTTAATTCTTGTAGTTTCAGATTATCCCTTACAGCCTTATTTAGATTAACTTCCCTGTATACAGTACCGTCTTTACCATAAGGGCACACGCCCGTGCCCAGGGCCCCCATCCTCAGGGGGCCCCGAAGGACAGACAACAGTATATTTGATTACTTACTCATAATAAATAGAAGACCATAGTAGAAAAATGTTAGTTTAATTCGCGTTCTTTACTTTCCAAAAGGGCCCCAAATTCTTATGTGCCCAAGGGCCCCAGCATAGTTTAAGACGGCCCTGCCTGTATGCAGACACATTTTCATTTGTAGGTACATGTACATAATAACCTCCTCCTCCTCCTCCTCCTCCATTTCCTGGTATCATATCCAACAGGAAACCAACAATAATTCTAGGTATTCAGCGTAGAAAAGACGTAAATTTCAATAGCCGGTTGTAGGCCCGTAAGCTTCGGTGTAAATCTCTCTAGGCGCATAATATCGCACCATTATGGATGCTGCTAGGGGTGCCACAAAATATATTTTTCATATCTCATGCTCTGAAAGTGGGTCGTTGTTGTTCTAAAAGGTGCGCAGAAAGTGATACGTTTATGCTCTAGCGCAGAAAAGTGGTGTACTCCTCTGCGTCCCCGTCCCACGAACAACTGGGTGGAAACAAAATGGAAAAATAGTGTCTTTATTTCCTCGCCTGGAACAATTGGTAATTGTTTAATTTTACTAACCCCACGTTGATCCTTTTTTTTATAAAAAATGATGTAATTAAATTGTTAAAAACAAATTATTCTTGATTTCTTTCGTTGAATTCTATTTACTCGATTTCATAAGGCGGGAACTAAAAGGAATACACCAAAAATATTTTTTTAAACTTTACACTTGCGTAAATGAGCAAAGGCAGAATCTTATACAGCCACAGTTAAGCGTTTGTACGATATTAAATTGGTTTTTAAAGTTATTTAGCACTATATTCATGAAAATAAAATAAAATACAAGATAAAAAATTCTTATATTATTAATTAAATTGTTATTTAATATTTAAAATACTTTTATTATGTTATTACGTGGTGCGGCGCACCAAGGTCGCGGTGCGGTCCGGTAGTCTGTTGCGCCTTTTAGAACGAAAAAGTATAAAATTAAAAAGTAAGAGGCAATCCCGCTGATTTTCATACTTTAATGAACAAATAAATTTAAAATTACTGCAGTTTGTTAAAAAATGTGTGTTTCCGTAAATATTGCAATCTAAATGATTTTCGCTAGGGGTTATTAATCTTCATACATGTAAAGTCTCCGATTGCAAGTAGGTCCTAAGGAAAAAAATCATGGCCGTAGGTCTATTACGTACTTCAATTACTGATTTTGCGAAATTGCCTTGTCTTGTTTGGTTTCCTCGCATTCGATATGAAAAGTAGAGTGTTTAACTCGGGTGAAAGGCACCATTTCCGTCTCGAACTATTGGCGCTCTCACTGCGTTCGAGCGCCAAACTACCTCGACAGAAATGGGTGCCTTTCAACCCTTGGTTAACAATCTACTATTTCATCACACTCGCTCAGTTCATGTGGAATTGCACGCAGGTTTAGCGGGAGTTATAGAAAAAGCGTTTTCCCTACGGAGTTATGAAGTTCCTAGTGCCATAACTAACAGTTTTTTGTCTTCAAACTTAATTTTTGTATCGCAAGTGTGATGAAATATATTTTTAATTTCTCATGCTCTGAAAGAGGGTCATTGTTGCTCTTAACAGTCTGGAGTAAATGATTCATTTCTGCACTACAGCATTTTCCTGACCACGTACTATACGATTTTGTTATTCTTTTACGACAAGCATTGAAAAGTTTTAAATGGATTTCCCTTCTGATATTTAATTCCCCATTTCATAAAAACGATATTTACCTAAATTGTAAATTAAAAATACCCTCAAGAAATACTAAAAAATATATACTTAGTCGTGTTTTTAAAAATACAAATGCATTTTACGTTCCTCGTAATCGAAATGAAAAGTAGAATGTTTAATTCGAGTGAAAGGCATAATTTCAGCCTCGGCAAATTTGAGAAGCTCTTCCGTTTTGAAATCGATAATAATTGAAAATATAATATTTATTAAGCTCTCATATATTAATAGTTATTTGTACAACAAGAGATCAAAGTTTGATATTTCTTCGAGTGCTTATTTTGAGTCCCGTGCAAGCGAAAGATTCTATAATAGATTCACGAGCGTAGCGAGTGAATCTAATTTAGAATCTTGAGCGTAGTAAGGGATTCAAAAGCGCACGAGATGTAAATAACTTTGATCTCGTGTAGTACACAAAATTTTTCACCCTAAGCAGTGAGAACATACCTAGAGGGACAGAGATAATAGAACCCAAGTATATCGAACTTGTATTAGACCCCGCATGTTGAAATGACATTTGACTATGGTACTAGAATGTCATTTTGTCTCACTCAGTGAGCAAAATCGCATTTTGCTCACTGACTAAGACACACTCAGTGCGTAATTTAGAATCTTGAGCGTAGTAAGGGATTCAAAAGCGCACGAGATGTAAATAACTTTGATCTCGTGTAGTACACAAAATTTTTCACCCTAAGCAGTGAGAACATACCTAGAGGGACAGAGATAATAGAACCCAAGTATATCGAACTTGTATTAGACCCCGCATGTTGAAATGACATTTGACTATGGTACTAGAATGTCATTTTGTCTCACTCAGTGAGCAAAATCGCATTTTGCTCACTGTTTTTAAGAAGCAAAGTACCCTTGTTCGAGCTGCTGAGGTGAAAATAATATTGTTATATATTCATGTCACAACCCTAAGGTGTAATAGCTCGCTAGCTTCCGCCTCAGGGCACCGCCTGCATTGGGATCTACAAATAGATCCGGATATACTCGGGATTGATAATAAGCTCGCTGCCTCACACTGTACATAGTGCTCTTAATATGCACTTCAGACTGAAGTAGTACTGATACTACTAGTCTGACTTGATATACCACTTTCGTTTGTTCGCGTTGTTTAAAAATATTTATGTCAATCAGTCACAATAGATGGCGTTGGATTGTAATCACCGACACGGCCAACCTGACATATATACACGTCATTACGTTATTTTTCTGCTTTCTTCGTCAGCTTACATACTTACTACTAGACCTACCTATCTTCCTACTAGAGTAGTATAGATATTATCGATCAGATTCGCGGTATCTAAACTAACGAAAAACATTTACTGAAACCCGTTAATGTGTAGGTCACACTGAGCAACTTTTACTATAATAATAATAAAATAAATAAATAATAAATTCATTTATTCGCGACCAACTTGGATCAATAGTGTTAGTGACAGTTAGTGACAGACACTATGGCACCTATACATAAATGTTTTTCGTTAGTACGCGGCACGCAGCTATCGTGAACGACTACTCATGCACAGCTAGTGATTGAAAATGGAGACCTAGGTTCTCCGAATCATGTTGTCTATTCACTCTATCACACTTTTAGTCTTATTACAAATCTGCTTGGCTTTATATTTCACAATAAAACTAGAAACTTCCTGTTTACAATTAAGTAACAAAAGTTTTCAGCTAAATAATTTTTACGAGAAAAGAATTCCAAACTTGACTTCCGGAAATGAAAATATAAGATTCCATTTGCATTTTACACGGTACGAATTAACTAGGGAGTTCAAGTTATTACTAGACCTGTACCGAGTATTTGTCTTAAGAAAAACCGGTAGATAATATACCTATAGGGTATCCGCTAGCTGGCGCAGTTCCATGGAGTGGGTGAGCGGGTTTACGAAAAATAGTAAGTATGAGGCTACGGTGACTGCTTACTATCAGGCGGGCAATAAGCTTGTTTGCCACCGATGTGGTATAAAAAAAAGTATGAGCAAAGCAAGTACGTTATATAACTGGCACGGACGCGTGCGACGGATTTTACCTACAATCAAATGGCAGCCGCGTGCGTGCAGCCCGCGATATTCTTTCAACTAAAAAGCTGAAAGAAGTGCGCCCAAATCACGTCGAGAGAACGTCGTCGGATCCTTCTTTCGACCTTTTACGGATCTATGTCTCGACCAAATAGCTAAAAGAGAAACGTAATGCTGCCTTTCTTACGACATAATTTGCTAGTTGGGACGGTCGCCCACTCCGTGTACCCGCGCCAGCTAGCGGACACTCATAGGTGCCTAGTTATTAAAGTGACATTCGCAAAAAGAAAACACCGAACGAAACGTAAATAATGATTAATAATTACGAAACTTTTCGTATGCACCTGTTATCATGATACTTTTCTACTATTGGCGTTTGGTTTTTGCGGAGAAATGTAACGTCCTTCTGCGAAATCGTGATTTGGTTCCCAATGACCCTGCGAAATCGTAATTTGGTTCCCTTGAGACTAATTCTCTCTAAGAAACAAGAATACAGAGATGGAAAATTTAGCTAAAATGACTTAACTAACTATAATTTTAATTGGCACTTAAGCTCTTTTTAAGAAGAGTTCAAAGAAGTCACGGTTTTCCTGCTAAAAGTTTATGGAATCATTGTTTTAAACTTAATTATTTTTTAATTTACTTGAAAGGCAGTTGGTTGTGTTTTTACAAGGTGAAAGTATTATACTGAGACTTATTAGATATAAAATAAAAATTTTAGTTAATATTGAATAAATCCTCCGTCTCAAAATATACCTACATAATAAGTTTGATATTTGAATGATTGTCAAAATAAAATAAAATAAAAATTAAAATAGAATAGAACATGTTTATTGCTCAATAACAATATTAATGAAATAAAATTATAGCTCCAATAAGGATTTTATTTAATCAATAGGTTTTTATAAACCGTAGATGGGTGAATCCTCGGGCTGTTGCCAAAAACCCTGATTTAAGAGTGTTTTTTGACAAAGCTTGCATTTTCTGGTAGTAATGAGACTAATGAGCCCTTTCCATATTAGACCATCTACTAAGCATGTTAGAGTTAGACCAAGAAAAGTCTGCAGAGATTTTGATAGCCCACTCAGTGCAAGTGTTATTTTAAACGTCAAACTTATATGAAATTATGACGTATAAATAACACTTGCACTGCGTGGGCTATCAAAATCGCTGCAAACTTTTCTTGGTCTAACTCTAGTAGAAGTGACACAGTATCTTTGACAAACTTTTCCACTATTGTCTCGGTAAGTATAACAAAACAGAATAACAATACAAAAAGTTGAGGTACACAATTAAACCAAGAGGGGCTTTAGTTTTATTTATTTTTACCTAGGTATTTAACTTATTCAGTGTCTATACTTAGCATATTCCAGGCGAGTAAGACGTCGCAAACTGGAATAAATCGCCGGTTAAGCCGCCTTAAGCCCGGCTCAACCCGGATACGGTCGCAATGTGTCTAACTGATTTTACAAATAAAAAGGAATGGGGGTTTTTTGTTGCCCCTTTTTTTCTCATGTCTTAATTTTAATGAAGTCGTACTGAAAAATATATTTTTATGGTAGGTATTAGAAAAAAAGCAAAAATTAAACTAAAGAACATCATCCTAGTTTCATAGTCGATGTAGTCTAAGTCGCGTGCGCGTTGTGAAATCGAATAGATTGACACCTCATTTACCAAAATTGGCTCAGTCATTTTGACGCAACAGCGAAACATACGACACATACATCAGTGTCAAACTCGCGGTAAGGCTACTGTTTTTCTGATTGCAAGAGCTGTCAAAACTAAGACACCATACAATCCACAGGAGATCACTAAACCTCAAATAATCTGGTAGATTTTCTATTCCTTTTCCTCCTAGTCGGTTCGTGCGCGGAAAGAATAAGACACCAAAACTTTATACGACTTCCGTTCGCACTGCAAAGAAACCCAGAAATTATGGAGCGGGCGTAGTGATGTACCTTTTCGGGAATATTTTCCGTGCGGGAATATTGAAGAATTTTTATTATTTATAGGTTAAAATGCTACCGTAGAAGTTGAATAAAGTACCTACATACTACATAATAAATTTCAACATTACTGCTGGTGGCTGTTCGGTATTGTTCTATATTTAAATTACATCTACATCTGTAATAACATAGATGAGGTCTTGGTGGCTCAGATGGCAGAGCGCTGGAGTATCGATGCAAAGGCCGTGAGTTCAAGTCTCACCCAAGACATTAATTTTCCCACTTTTAAATTTATTCTAAGCTTTAGCTTTAGTAGGTAGGTACATTTTATAGTATTTTTAAACATATTTTAAAATTTACTTTTAACATATTTTAAATCTGTACGAGACATAGGTATTAAGCAAAACAAAAAGTAACGAACAACAGTCCGGAAACATTCCTCAGCTTTCCCAAAATAATTTCACGGAACATTACGGTAAATATTTAAAGTAATAGGGTATTTTCCTACTAGTCAAATTAGTTACTTTTTTAGAACTGTCAAAACGATTTGCTAATATGGAATTTATATGAAACATTACATCGTGACGTAACGGTCAACTCACCTACTTTTTATATTTCTATCCGAATTATTAAATAGAATTTATGTTTAAAAATAACTCCTATCTATGTTTTTCTAATAATTATCTGGTGCTTTATTTCATGCATGGTGTAAAATAATTTATTTTAAATACAGTATAATACGCTATCTATTGGTTAATATTCCCTGTAGTGTTTATGGCAGTACAAATATTCCATCTTCCATCACTAACGTACCCGCAAAGTTTAGATCACACGTCAAAACCAGCGTAATTCGTGATTCGATTAGGCTGACAGAGTAAAGTTCCAAGTCCCGCAGTGTGTTAGTATTAGGACTGCAACTGTTCGAAATAGTACGTGACCACAGGCGGCACAGACTATCGGCCCGATTCGAACGGTTATAGTTATAGTTTTAAAATATTGCCACGCCCTAGTAGGGTCCATGTATGTACTGACTTAAATAAGAACACCTTGTAATAATACCATGGCTGCAATAAATGATTATGATTATGAACTTTAAGATACGTCAAATATTACGACAAGATACGATATGTCAAAAGTGACTTTTCTTCAAACAAAAACGTCACTTTTGACCCTGACATATCTAATCCATATCGTATCGCTAGTCGTAATATTTGACGTATCTTAAAGTTCGAATCAGACCGATTAGGTATAGGTTGGTATAGGTTTCGGTTATTTTTCAAGATAGCTTAGTTTATAGAAAACGCCAACGAAACTGAAACTTAAATTAAACTGATATCTCAAACTTAAAAACCTACATAATGTATGGAAATGATGAAGTGATTTTTGTCGCATCTGTCATTCCGATACATTTTTACTTTTCGATTCCTAGGCGCAGCAAGTTCCAGGCGTAGTGAAGTGACGCACAGTTTGAGAACCCTTTATTATGTTTGATGTGAACCCTTGGGAGTTGTTTTTTCAACATAAACATAACAAGAAACGGGAGTCGATATCTCATAAGTTTTTCGTGGATTTGTATGCCTTATATTGATAACACAAAGTTTCTTTAGTGGATAGTATTCGTAAAATAAACTTTCAAAAATATCGAAGCCGGGAAATAAAACTCACCGTGCAGCAAGGGGCTATTTTGTCTGCCTAGGCCGGTAATATTGTATGGAAATCTATACCCGTCTCACTAAAACACCACCATGACGTTTCACAGCCTATCATCATGAACATAAAAGCAATATTTCCGCGCATGTTTGAGAATCTGACGTTGACCACTAAAACGAGTGAAGTCTCGGTAGCTCAGTGGGTATAGCGATGGGCTAGTGATCCAGAGTCATGAGTTCGAGTCTCGCCTCGACTTTTCTTTTTTAGGGTTCCGTAGCCAAAGGGTAAAAACGGGACCCTATTATAACTAAGACTCCGCGTCCGTCTGTCCGTCCGTCTGTCTGTCACCAGGCTGTAACTCATGAGCCGTAACAGCTGAAGCTTTGAAATTTTCACAGATGATGTATTTATGTTGCCGCTATAACAACAAATACTAAAAACATAATAAAAATAATTATTTAAGTGGGGCTCCCAAACAACAAACGTGTTTTTTTTGGTTAACGTTTTAACCGGTTAACCCCGGGTTAGTGGGATGGTGCAAGTGGCGCTAAGTGAATGCCGGGGTAAAATTCCCGCTAATCACGTCCCTTCTTGATCTGAATGACAGTTGGATCATTAATCACAAAGTTGCTGACTATCGCTTGTGATCGCTCAACACCATGGTTTGATGGCATTTTCTTATCGATCCGTTTCCGGCGGTTATACAAAAGTTTTCGCTTAATAAACGGGATTATCTTAGAGCATTGAATAACTGGAGCCTTTAAGAGTTTACCTCTGCCGAAAATCTTGCACAATTGTGCAAACTTTTGTATGGACTGACGTTTATCTGACACGGCTATTTGTACGTTACGTACAAATTATGTAGAAATAGCCATAAGGCACCAATTATGAGGTTGAAGAGAAAATATAGAGGATTTCTGATATTTTACCGATACCTGTTAAATTTCTACCGCTTTGCGCGTTAAAAGTTGAGTTGAGTTGTCGTCTTTTATGTTTTGGCGTATTTAATGAATGATTGAATTGCAGTCAATTGGTTTCTAAATAATTATCAAATTAAAACTGCTTTAGGGTTCCGTACCCAAAGGGTAAAAACGGGACCCTATTTAGTAATAGGGTAATAGGGTCCCGTTTTTACCCTTTGAGTACGGAACCCTAAAGCAGTTTTAATTTGTTAATTTAGACTTCACTGTCCGTCCATCCGTCTGTCTGTCACCAGGCTGTTCTTATGAACTGTGATAACTAGACAGTTAACATTTTCACAGATGATTATCTGTTGCTGACACACACTAAAAAGTACGGAATCCTCGGTGGGCGAGTCCGACTCTTACTTGGCCGGGTTTTTTTTTCTCCAGTCATGTGCAGTACTGGCGCCATTTATTTTTAAACAAACGGAAATTAATGGAAATAGTTTTTTTTATCTCTTTAGCTGTCATCGACATCTGGCTTTAAAAATTTCTGTCTAAGAGCTTATTTAGAAACATGTTCATAGGGTTTTTGATCGCTCAACATCTTAAATAGCTTGAATGCATTTAATTAAGTAAGGCCAGTGTGCCCTAATCCGTCTGCGGGGAAAAGCCGTACAACAGCATTTGCGGCTATAACAGTCTGCACTTGCTGACTCGATCGGTAAAGCAGAGAGCATATTTTGAATACCAGCAGTCAATAACAGATAGCGCTCAGTAGCCAGTAAATGAAAAAAAAAACGCTTTTAAAGTTCAGTGTTGGTGAACAAATGGCATTCAAAATCTGTGAACCTAAATATTTTTTTATTTGTTAGCCTGTTGTGTCCCACTGCTGGGCAAAGGCCTCCCTCTCTTTCTTCCACGCGTCTCGTTCTATGGCAATATTAGGCCAATCTTTCCGAAAGACGTCGAGATCGTGCCGCCACCTCCTTCTAGGTCTGCCGTGCCGCCGCACTATGTTTGGTGTCCACTCGGTAGTTTTCTTGGCCCACAAGTCGTTTGGCATACGGCAGATGTGTCCGGCCCAGTCCCATTTAAGCTTGGCGGCTGTAACCTAAATAAACTTAACAAAAAGTAAAACCGACTTCAAGTCTTCATCAGCAGTTCCACTTTATCAAATGGCACTTTTTAATTGTCGTTGTCTGAGTACCCACAACACAAGCCTTCTTGAGCTTACTGTGCGACTTAGTCAATGTGTGTAAGAATGTCCTATAATATTTATAAAAAAAAAAAGTTTTTGGTTTTTGTAGATGAAAATACAAAAATCGCTGTATGTACGCTTATAAGATTTGAGGGTTTCCCTCAATCCTTCATGCAATCCATCATCAGACTAAACCTTGATAAAAATGTTCTTTATATCTCATCGGAAGATCAGCGCTGGAAGCCAACAGCAACATGCTGAGATGGGGCCATTTCGTGGCACTTTAATCTTATTTTATGTTTTTTTTTTATATAATGTATTGTACCGATTGTTTGTGCTTACGAATAAATCAATTCTATTATATTCTATTCTATTCTATTCTATTCTTTATACATCTTACTGGCTTAGTAAACTTAACCAAGAGGACAAATCGCCAAAGTGAACTATGCATCGTTAAAGAGTTCCGTTTTCATCATCATCAGCAGTTCCATTTTATTAAATGTCACTTTTTCTGAACGTAAATATTTGCTTTATTGATTACAACCAGATTACAACACAAAAATCGCTATATATGTATGCCTATAAGATTCGAGGAGTTCCCTGGATTCCTCATAGATCCCAGCATCAGAACTGGAATTTGATAAAAACGGGATCAACTTGGAACTATAATATTTACAAACAAAAAAATATTTTTTACAAATCGGTTCACCAATGACGAAGTTATGAGGGAAAATACATGAAAAAAATGGCCAAATTGATAACCTCCTCCTTTTTTTTGAAGTCGGTTAAAATATAGTAGAATCCACTACATATATTAGAATTTACTTTAATACGAGGAGCTCTAACAATGCGAACAGATGAAATTTTCTCACCCTGTCGCTTGTTGTGTAAGTAAATGGTTTAAAACGGGCCATACAATGGTCGTTTTGTAAATAATAAATAGGTATTAAAGACAAAAGAAAAAATTATCTCATCTAGGTGCCTCGAGGTATATTACCTCGTTTTTCATTAGAAAAATGGTAAACAATCATGACGTGTCTTTTTATTGAAAAACGCTACGCAAGTAGTAACTATTATTTATGAAACTAACAGAATGTAATTGCTTTCCTTCTTTCTAATGCTAAATATAACGAAGTACATATAGTCATGTGTCAGTCGCAAAGAGTATAGTAAGTATATTGTCAGTCGTTTATAGAAAGTACCAAACGAAACTAAAATAATGTATGGAAATAACCACGTCACTTTTCGTTGCATCTGTCATCCATTTGCTATAAAATGTGTATGATCCAGATCAAGGCCTATTGACTTCCTTGAAACGATGTGACCCTTCAAAATTTGTACATGTGTTGTCCGTTCCCAGACGAGATTGCCAGTAATTAACATCAAAATATTTTACTACAGCAACATTGCTAGAACTGGCTTTGTCTATAGATACGATTTCTAGGAACAAATCAAATTATTTTGATTTGTATTTTATGAAGTAGTCATATGTAAATTATTATTTATTTTTTGATATATGTATATTATTATCTATTATATTTCAGTTTGTCTTTGTCTATGTTCATAAAATCTGGGTAGACGTGCCTCTACCCTCCTTGATAAAATAAAAAAAAATCTTTGTCAATTGGCTTCTTTGATAGGCCTTGATTTGGGTCTGGCCGGTAAGAACATAGACACGATAAAAGTCTGTAATGTCAATGCTGTCATTTAAGTCATTTAATGACAGCGTTTTACACAAAAATAAAACGCTAATTAAATAACTTACCATATTCGGAACCTAATAATAATATAGAGAATGGCAACACTGCGTAGTCGGTCGTATTGTCCTTTTCTAGCATATAAGTCCTTCTCTCTCCCACACTCCCACCACTCAGGCAGGTTGCTTTGACAGTTAAACAAGGCAAATTTTCAAGTCATTGGCTTGCTGTTTTTCCATCTGGAAGGTCGTGAAGCTAAACTGCTGGTGAGTTTTTGAATTTGTACCCCAGTTTAGCTGACTATATTGAAAAACAGTTTCTAACGGTTTTTGCCGTTCGAAATAAATATTTAAATTTAGTTGTCCGATAAACTATCTAGCAAATAAAAACGATCCGGAATAGTGATGTGCAAGTGTTTTCAAAGGCTACCTGCGCGCACCGTGGCTATGCCAATGAAAATACTAAAACACATATGTTAGAAAACACATCGAGCTGGTAAAGCGTGCACGTGTCACCATTAGAATTTAATTTGATACCTACATTAAGTCTCTTCCGAGTCTTGTTAGTTTAAATCTTTGTGTGTGTATAATAACGGTTGAAATTATAATACTTAAATGGTGATGTGTGGAGGCATACCCTTCAGTTTTCAAGTGATTTGTGTTTTCGAATACGAAAGGATCGGATAGTTAATACGTGTTAAGTAGAACCTATGTATTGAGGTAGAAGTTTATAGACGTGCAGGTTTTATCTGCCCAAGTATCTATCAGCAATTTGTCTTTTTATCCCGTTCCGGGTTAATATAATATTGCAAAAATATTTTTTTTTGTGAATTAAATTGCTGATAAATAAGTATACCCGCTTAGGAGTCGACGAAGCCCCGCCTTCGCGGGGCTTCTATTTCCGCTCTGAGGGACACAAGGTAACGAACAAACCTACATCGCAAACATTGCATTTATTTTTGTGGAAAGTGAGTACTTCGGCAGTACATAAACTTAAATCTGACTAGACATAGAGAGAGATTAGCATGGCTCTGCGCAGGAATGACATGCGAAATAGTGAAGTATTTCACTCTTGATCTACCAACTTATATCTCTCCAACTAAATATTTAATTTTGAAAAAAATGTTAAAATGTAGGTAGGTTAAAATGTAGGTACCTACTTAAATAAATAACTTAGCAGGTACTTACAGCTTAAAAGGTTAAGGAAAATAACTCTTGCATGTAGTTGCTATATGTGCTTGTGTTATTTTGGATTTGAATAACTTGATTATTAATTCGTTACGTAACTACATACAAGAGGGTCAATTCTTAAGCCTACCTACCTACCTACATAAACAGTACACTTGGCATTAACGATACGGGAATCTTTAGATTGATTCATTGACGAAGACGCATGGTTTGATTCATATTGTCAAATTATATTAGTTAACTGAAGAGTTAAAGTTTAGTTTTGAAAAATCTGCGCGTCACCGTGAATGACACTTTCTAAAAGTGCCTGTAAAAGCCTGCATAAAGCCTTTCACCTTGTCGAGCAAGGAACCCGCAACTAAGGGAATATTACCCATAAACTCAGGGTATTCGATTTGAATGATATTCTTAAACCTACGTCTGTTATGGTTCCACCTGCGTAAGGTGTGCCTAAGAAAATCTTTTATTCGTTCACAAACTAACGTCAAGTTATTTGAGATGAAACCAATATATTATGTACCTATCTAAGGCTGCGCAAGCCTGCCATGTCTCCACCTGCGTAAGGTGTGCCAAAGAATCTTTGATTCATTCACAAACTGACGTCAAGTTATTGATGATAATATTATAACCTATGTAAGCCTGCGCAAGGCATGTCAGACATATTCACAGAAATATAAATGATATGGTCATAACACATGCGAGCAAGTAAGCCACAATCAGAAAAATATTACAAAAATGAATTTGTAAATATCTCCTTTTAGAGAAAGTAATAAAAAGGGTTCTAACAAAATCAGTCGAAATAGGCAAGGCTTTGTTATTAGTTTTCATTTTTGTTTACCAATCTATTCTAAAAGGGTCCCAAACACCCTATTGGCTAAGCCCAAAATTGGGCTAATTAACTGTGGTAAAAGTGAAAATTGCTTTCCATTTACATTACATTTCTAAAATTATAAGGTATAAAGTAACCTAAGATTCCAGGCCTATTTCGACTCATTTTTCTTTTAAAGATGAAAAAATCTTTGCACCCTAATATAAAATTGTGGTCTGGAGACGCTTAGCCTCATAACTTGGGCGGCATAGAGAATACTAAGAGATTTAGTCACCTAATTTCGATTATAAGCCCAGGCAGAAAATTGATAATTAGAATCAGGAGTGGTCAATCCACCAAGGTCCAGACAATCTGTGGACTCTAATTTAATCAGACTATGTAAGCTCACGACAGTGCTTACGGTTCCATTCTGAAATAAGCTATGTTTACAATATAATTCAAATTATATTTCTCATGGTGTGAAACAAACAGCCTGCTCAAGGTGTACAAAGGGTCCGATTAACGGCCCTATGAATATCTAAAAAACCTTTGAAGTCTAGGCCTGCTAAGGCAGACTAGAAATAAATACATATGGTCTCAATGTAAGAGCAGCTCACAGTTGCATAAATTATATTTGCCTCGAGAGCACTAGACTTTCAGTTAACATGTTACGTTAAGTTACGAGTATCTACCTATGTACACGACATGACCAAGGTTACCTACCTATTTAACTATTATATCCCTGACTGCCATGGTATAGGGAAATTATCATGTGCTGGCGGTGCTGCACAAGCATGTTTGAAATAAAATATACAAAACTGGCCTGACGGGCGTTTATCAATTATGTATTTTACACCTTGTGTCTGTATTGTGGCCCAGGAAGTTTTAAACCACCTGTATCGTAAGTGCTCCTATGCACGGATTAAGTCTATTTTAAACTACCCATGCCCTAACCTCAAGGGCAAGTGCTTCTATGCACCGACTAGATACTGTTATCACTTAATTCACTTATCATGACTTGTCATAGTTTGATACTACACGTTTAACAAATTTAAGACCGTGGAATGTACCCACTACAAAAAGGTTTTTAAAAACAGTGACTGAATGGTTTGCACGAACGGTTCTAGCACAACTTCTGGGCGGTCACGTCTAGGGCATGACCCTCTAGTTCTCTATTTATACATAATTATAACATTGTGATACTGTTCGCTTTGCACAATAAAATAGGGAAACAGGAGCACGCCTTGCGAAAAGGCGAAACTATTTTGAAACGCGAACTTTTCAAAAATAGATTGAAATATATAAATATGCCTTTGATGTGGAACATGTACACCCAAACAAATGCAGTCATTTATTATATGTTAGCAAAACTCTGCCAAAGTGTTAGTCTGTCTGTACAGTGTAACCTGAAGGCATCAATGAACAAAAATCTCTTGAAACATGGTGGATTAATTAATTTACACCCCGTCTGTGTCTTGCTCCTAACAAATCCACAATTTAAGGACCTCAACCTATCTAGGTACCCTTCTTGCTCGAGACCTGAAAAAATGTTCACAATAATCTCATGCAGTCAAGTGTCGGAAAACTAGGTCCACACACTTAGCGCTACCGTGAATATATATCTAAGAAGTCTGTATACTGCCTTCCAGGAGGCGGGATGTTAATAGACTAGCCTATATCGTAGGCCAGAGATATAGTATACAAAAGCACACTGGCCCAAATCCAGTAATATTATAATTTCAGAATATAAAATAATTGACAATTCTGCGTATATTTGATATAGAAATGTTACAGTTATCCTTAGTTCATAAGGAGGATAAGTATACATAAATATAAAATAAATTCGACAAAGTGTTGACTCTAGCATTGGATGAAATAGGTCCCTCTTAAAGGGCCTCTGCACTGTTTGCTTTGGGCCCACGGGTGCCCGGCAAAAGGTCGGGGACCCCATGGTTCCGCACAGTTATTGCAAATAATGTAAAATCACTAAATAAACACACAAATCTGCATTTTGGTTAAAACACATGCGATGAGCTAAGGTTTCGAATTAAGTACCTTATTCTTAATAATTTACACACTGGAAAGAGGAAACTGAATATTCAGAACTATGCAATGTCTATAAATGCTTTACATAAATTAAGCCACTTAAGCGTTCAGAACCAATCAAGTTTATGTCTACTAGTAGGCACCAGATAAGGTAAACTTACTGCATATATAGAAATTAATGAGTACAATTTAGGTCACTTGATGATAGCTAAACATTAATATAATCAGAATGAGCCTGCACCTATACAAATATCATTGATAAGGTTCTGTGGCATTTCTATATTAACCATTTGAACGCCAAGAGCACCAAAAAGCGTCATTATCATTACTAGTCGTGCCAACATGAGTGTTATGTTATGGCTTAAGCTCTTAAAGTAACCTTCACAATTTTAAGTAAGGTTTGTTTAGGTACATTAGCTCGCGTTCGCGTTAGTAAAGCGTACAAAGGATTAAATGCATTTTATAGCTATAACCAAGTATATAGCTCACATTGGCTCACAGTCATGAAAGGAATTCAATAATTCCCTATGACATTTTAGTAAGTAGGTACCCAATACTAACTTTGTGAGTAGTGATAGTGATATAACGAATTTGTACAATATTCGTCTACTTAATCCCGAGAGATTTTGGAAATAAGAAAGGTCTTGTCCTTGTTATATTCCTGCAACTCCTTACTTTACTAGATAATTATTATCAAATTTGTTAATAATTGGGAGTTATAAATAAAAACTACTCGAGTACTTTATAAATAATTCTTATCTCTTACGCTGTCATTAAACAACTGTACCGATATTCGGAACCTAATAATAATATTGAGACGTGTTTGTTATCGCCTGGTGGTGGGAAGACGCCAAGCCAATGTGATTATACATGTAGTTATTATGTATATGTAATATTATTATATTACGAGTGTTTAATTAATTATGTAGTACACCCTTTATTTTAACACTTGTGAGGAGAGAGGTATTTAGTAAAGCATACATTTTGATATAAAATTATATTATGATACTAACTTTACATTTTATATATGTACTTAATATAGGTACTTATAAATTTTCAAAGAGGATAAGTGAGTCACCACAAGGGTGCTATACTTAATTATATGTATGTGAAACTAGGTAAAAGAAGATGAGATTTTAAGTCAGTCTACTCTTCAAAGAGCATACAACATCTGTGATAAGAAGTGATGTAATTAAAATATGAAGAGATAAGAATTATTTATAAAGTACTCGAAGTTATATCACTATCACTACTCACAAAGTTAGTATTGGGTACCTACTTACTAAAATGTCATAGGGAATTATTGAATTCCTTTCATGACTGTGAGCCAATGTGAGCTATATACTTGGTTATAGCTATAAAATGCATTTAATCCTTTGTACGCTTTACTAACGCGAACGCGAGCTAATGTACCTAAACAAACCTTACTTAAAATTGTGAAGGTTACTTTAAGAGCTTAAGCCATAACATAACACTCATGTTGGCACGACTAGTAATGATAATGACGCTTTTTGGTGCTCTTGGCGTTCAAATGGTTAATATAGAAATGCCACAGAACCTTATCAATGATATTTGTATAGGTGCAGGCTCATTCTGATTATATTAATGTTTAGCTATCATCAAGTGACCTAAATTGTACTCATTAATTTCTATATATGCAGTAAGTTTACCTTATCTGGTGCCTACTAGTAGACATAAACTTGATTGGTTCTGAACGCTTAAGTGGCTTAATTTATGTAAAGCATTTATAGACATTGCATAGTTCTGAATATTCAGTTTCCTCTTTCCAGTGTGTAAATTATTAAGAATAAGGTACTTAATTCGAA